>NC_052124.1:1195166-1204809 GCF_012273895.1 Zerene cesonia | reverse complement strand
GGTTCCTCACTCAGTCGCCCTAGGCTCCGGCCGTCTGGTCACTCAGCCGGAGTTTTTAACAACACCGCCGCAAGGCGACGTACTACTCCGATAATAATAATAAATAATAACATTAAAAACCACAGATAGATAACACATAAATAAATTAAAAATACGCTAATTAATCCATTTCCACATCTACGCATACACGGGCACTTGTGTCACACACACGCCAAGTAATTAAATAAAGAAAGAAACGTGTGTGTGTATGAAAAAATATATTCCAGAAGTCCCCAAGATTCAGGCTGTCTTAGTTTGGGGACTACTGTCGTATCGTACATTTTTTTGTTATATTAAATATGTCTAATAAATGAGATTATTCAGTTTCTCTTTTCCAGAATTCTCGGATACTACCGGAAGGATGCTACTCGTCCTTTGAATGGCTTTCGTGGGGACACAGATTCAACACTTAAAGGGTTACAAATGCAACAACAAACTGTTACAACAACGTGAGTTTGTTAATATTTTTTTTTCTGGCTTATTGTGTACAATTCATATTATTGTGAGCAATTATCAGTCTACTCTAATTTACAAAACTAGCCACGAGATCCAGTTATAAATTTGTAATTCTTGCTAGTCAAAAAACGTTGGCCGTTTAATATAATAAGAAATTACTTTACCTGTAAGAAATATAACACCTGGCGTATGCTCATTACATCCAATTTCCCCAAATGGCCTATAGTTGTTTGGTCCATGTCTATAATAAGGACAAATCTGCAATTATGGAAGTGCAATGTTAAAAATAATACTAATGCTATATATAGTGTTTTCACATACGTCGTCAATAACTATATAAAATATTGAATAATAACGAAATTACTTAAATTACTAACTGGCATGCCCTTGACGAACATCACCTAACAAGGTAAGACAATGAAAATACGCTTTAACTGAGGATACGATAAAAATAGATTAATTTATTCATAAATACGTACATCACTTATTTATTATACTATAAGGTAAATTTGATACATTATATTATTGTTCTCATACAAGATTGAATAGTTTATAAATACCTTCCTTAATTTTAATATTTATCAATCTTTAATATTTTAAATAAGATCATTAATAGCTAATTATTTAATTAAGATACTACTGAGATTATAAAACACCCTAAAAACTTGCGATTTAACAAAAATTTCACGACATAACTCAAATTCGGTTGAACTTATATTCATAATTTTAGTTGCATTGGACTTCTCCAAATTCGTCACGACGCAAACTGAATAACTGGTTTGAGTAATTTTGAAAGAAAAAGCGATCTTTCATGTTTTAAATAAATAAATTGACTTGGCAATCCTAATAAACAATCTAATTGAATATCATATGTATCACATGTATTTACACACCGAGATAACTATTAAATTTATCTAACATAAAAGATTATTGATGTGGTCTCAATCAACTGTTTTTAGGTATGCCGATTAAGTAGGATCTTAAGATCGAAGGGCCCTTAAGTAGGGACTGAATAAATAAATAAGCGACTTGGTTACTACATGAAACTTATAAATTTTACCAGTAGGACTGTTGCGAGACTTGGTGTCTTACAGGTTTTGTTTTTTATGGTATAAATTTAATTGATTGAAAACCCAAATTCAAAATTAAGAACCTCTTTCGTTCTTGGGGTGGCAATAAAAATAATAAGTAATTCCTCCTTACCCAGGCCATGTCCCTTCTTCATACTGCCACAAATCAAATATCATCATGAATAACTTAACGACATCGCTGAATATGAAATTTCTATGATCAGGGCTCAAGAGGCGTCCATATAAAGCTCTATAGCCATGAACCGTCGGAGTCGGGAGCGGTGATATCAACCTTGAAGAAAATCACAATTCATATTTTTTATGGTATAAGCGAGCGAGATACTTTATGCTATAAAGATTCGCCTTTTGCTAAGCGATCACACAGCCCATGAACATTCCTAGAGATAGCGCCTCTGCGAATGTTCTACCCCTTTTTAAGTGGAAAGGAATAAGGAAAATTGGAAAGAAGGATTAGACTGGGAGAGTTGGGGAACGGGCCTCCGATTCCCCCCATACACAAAGAAGAAAGTAGTATGCTACTATTTCACGCCGGATTTCTGTTGGAGTGTGTAACTTACTCGATGCGAGGTGGCCCAGTTCGTGTCAATGAGTGATCGACTCCCACACATGAGAACTACAGGTTATAATAAGGAATCTGAGGATGTGAAGGCGTTGGCAGGAAAAACTGTGTTATGGTTGGGAACGTCGGTTCAGAAACAACAGTAAGATTTGTCAACGTTTAATTGCTTGTCTCCGACAAAGGAAATATCTTTTATATGGAATTAATAAAGCCTATTATCATAGTATGATAAACCATCTTAGTAATTGGCTTATCGCATGCATATAATAACATCCCTATTAAGATCAATTAAATAATTCTTTTGAAATTCCAATCATCCCGTTTGAATTAACTGTACATTTAATTGTTATCTAACCGTATTTTTCTTCATTGAAGAAGTTTTTACCAGGTATTAGCCTTTAAATTTATACTAATAATGAAAAAAAGAAGAAACGCATTTACCTATTTTTTTTATTACCTCTGCAAAAGTTCATAGGTGGTGGTGATCGGATATCTATCATTAGGTGAAACACCAGCTCAGTCGCAGCTCTTACAAAAAAAAAATGCACTGTATATCGACTATATGTATGTACCACAGTTCCACAGATTAACACGTTTAAACAAGCAAATAGACTTTTTAGTTTAAAATTGTTAAGCCTAAGTAATTAGATGTTTTGCATTAGACATTGCCTACGCTTGATCTATTGTTTAAGACACGATTATAAATGGTGATGAATAGTTGAAACAATGGGCGTTTTACACGTGTTATATTTGGATTAAATAACTATCATGTTATATACAGTGTATCATCTGCCCAAAATTTTAAATATTATTTTATCGTATTAGGATACTGGTTTCTTGTCCCGGATCCAAGTGGGTTGGATTACCTCGGCATCAAAAATAAATGAAATAAAGCTCTCACTCAGTGAAGATGCAGCTTTGAAATATAGTTTTTGTGAAATCGATCCAGCAGTTTTTGTGTGATAACACTACATAGACATAAATATGAACAGAAACAAAAAACATACAATAACATTATATTTTTTACCAAAAAATTAAACCAAGTTGTCAAAACTTGACCAAATTTGGGAAAATTGGTTCACCAGGTTTCAAATAACAAACGAATCATAAAAATCGGTCCAGCCATTAAAAAGTTATGAAACAAACACAAAAATACAATTAAATTGGTAACCTCCTTTTTTGAAGTCAGATAAAACACAAATTCTTTTTATAATACAAGTTTAGAGTACAAGTATATACAGTTATATAATTTGCTGTATGCTTACACAGTGTCCAATGCCATTTGAAGCCGCTGATCCATCACACGATTTTGGAAGAAGCCATTAAACAGAGTACGTAACGTGAGATGCAGGTCGAACACCTGCTTTGTCACTTCCGCACTGCGCTCGCAGCAATGGAACGTCAGTAGAAGGTCGAGATCTGAAAGAAATAGACACTTTGAGGTACCTGAAATCGAGGTACTTATACAACAACCATTTATGTGATAACCAGCTGTCGACAGCCCTAGATATCTTTAACGCAGCTTTTGATTGAAGTGCTTTTGTTTTCAATTTGCTGGAAAGACTTACGGAGAATGACATATATTTTTATTTCTCATATTATTGGAGTGGAGGGCTTAACATTTATTTAATGTTGATAATATTAGTTACTTATTTCGTTTGAACGTTTGCGACAAATCGGTCCTTTATATATATATATATATATATATATATATATATATATATTTAATTCAAGACGTATATATATATATATATATACGTCTTTGATTTAAGCATATTCACATTACATGTGCGGTCTTATCGTAGTGATATACGCGATTTCTACCAGACAACCTGTGGGTAGGATTTTAAAATATACAAAAAAGGGTTGAATTTGGTGGCGCAGCAATTACAATTTATTTATATCATATTTAAACCATAATTTTAATCATATTATAAACACATACAATGTACCTAGATATTTACATAAAATTCTACAATGTTTGTGTCATAGTATCAATATTATATTGTGTACATTGACATCAATGTTTGCAATGACATGGCGACTAACCTCGGCGTCGGCAATGTAATACAAACACTAAGCCTTGAATCCATCAAATTGTACTGCAGTGTTAATATTATTCATAGTTTATTTATATCGATTTACTAGATTTCTGAGTGGATTATACGCTATACGAAAATCTACTAAACTGGAATGAAAACTAAGGAGCCATGAATATAAATACAAAATTGACTGAACTCAAACTGAAACATTTAGTTATTCAATTAGACTTCTTATACAAGCACTCGTGAATCGTCATAACATAGTTATTTTCCATTTTTAATTCTACATAGGTAATATGTATACATAATAATTATGCCATACAGTCCAAGATCCCAGAGCCTTACGGCACATTTGTCTTACACACATCTTATTTTCTAAAGCATGTAACTTTCGGTTCACAGTAGTCTCTTGTATATGAATGTTTGTGGAGCTTGCATATATTAGATATAGATATAATAGAGTTGTCCTGTGTACTAAAAATAACTTCATTTAATTCTTATTGGTTTTGACCAATATTTAAAAATTGTTGTGTATTACGTATTTTGTATGTTTATTGTTTACATTTGGCTTAGGTGGGCCGGACATAATACAAAATATAAAAGTTTTCTTATGACTACGCTGGGCTTGTTGCCATTGTTAATCTGGCATTGTTTTATTCATTATATTTTACAACGTTATTTTTTTTTTATGTCATAGCGGGCAACCGAGCTGGTGGTTCGCCTGATGGTAAGCGATCACCACCGCCCAAGAACATTCGCAGAGGCTCAGACCTATAAGAATGCGCTGCCCGCTTTTAAGGGATAAGGGATAAGGAAAGGATTGATGACTGGAAAGAGGGAATGGACTGGGAAGGGCTGGGAGAGGGAAATAGGCCTCCGGCTCCCCCACTCACCGCACGAAACACAATAGCAAGCTATTATTTCACGCCGGTTTTCTGTGGGGGTGTGGTACTTCCCCGGTGCGAGCTGGCCCAATTCGTGCCGAAGCATGCTCGACTCCCACAATAATTGCTTGCTTGCCCACTTGCTGTCCTAAGTTAATATATAACTTAGGACAGCAAGGATGATAAGGATAACTTATCAATACATCTCAGTTCTGGCTTAGAGGATATCCTTATCAGTAATTAAACATTATCTTTGTTGCTGTGACAGCAGCAGATGATATGTTACAAAATATGGAAATGAAAGTAATTACAAATACTTTCAGTAGATATTTAGAATGAAGTAACAAATCTACCCTAATATTATAAAGATTTATGTAACATAGGTAAAGCCGGGGCGAATAGCTAGTTAAAGATAGATATATACATGATTTGAATACAATAGTTATACTTCATTAATTATTTAAAAAATAAACCGAGTCTAAATCTTCTGATCTAATATCCAAAGCTGGAGACTTTCTTTGCTTGTTTAATTGATCGCTCTAATCTCAGAAACTAGTGGACCGATTACAAAAATTTACTCACACTTGGATATACATGATCTTTGAGTAATAAAGACTAGATTTAGTACCACGGACAGATTCAAGGCGGATCGTTATAAAGAAGTAAAAAAAACACAAAACTCATTGGATATTCCATTCCTTTCCGTCCATTCCATTTACAAAAGCATACTCTATCCAATTATAGTATTTAATTATCTATGAAGTATCGTTTTGAATACGTATGCAGTTATTACACGTATTTACTCGTTTGTAAGTCACAGGTCAACGAATTATGAACCCGAGGACGATCTAATCATTCCATTTATTTAAACGTTTGCTCAGAAGTTTATGTGAATATAATTTTTCAAGGATTCTTCCGCTGCTTTTAAATTATTAATTAAGAATATTTTATTATAAATACGTATTTTGAAGGCATTGTGGTTGTTTAAGTATGTTTTTTTATTAAAACAGTCTATTTACAATGGCAGCGTATTTAGCGGATATGTGAATTTAATTACAAGGCTCGCAATTTTATATAATAATAAACTTTTTCTTGTTTGATTCTCCCCAGTGATATAGATATTAACTTACATACTTTAAAGTAATATAAATTCAACTTGAAATATGTAATAATCGTTAAACATATATTTTAAATTCACTTAGTATTCATAATCTATGATGATAAATATAAATAAAAACAATTAATAAACAAATACATCAACAAGCAAATAAATAAAAAATGATTGTTTTATTTTTTGCTTATTCAATCATATTATGTCATTTCATATACTGCCATGTCTTCTTTCATTTGTTTTTTTTTTTTGTATTGATGCCAACCATACATGCCACGACATTAGTGTGCATCTTGATTCAAACAATATTTAATTTACTGTGTAATTTAACTTGACAACATTTTTTTAACGGGCAACAGAGCTGGTTGTTCGCCTGATGGAAAGGAATCACCAGCGCCATGAGCATTTACAGAGCTTGTAACACCAGTTAAATAATATATGAGCCGGTAAGGGAAGTTTCGTTTCCTCTTTTTGGCGTATGGAGTATATGGTATACATCTGTTTCGCTGATTAAATATGTAACTTGTTTTCTTTGCCTCCCAGAAAATTACATTTATTTTTGTTAGGCTCCACTTGGAATTCAACCAAGGAGGCCGTCATAAGCTTATGTTGTAATATGGTGAGTAAGAAAAATAGGTAATTAAAAAAACATATATATATTTACCAGTGACATATTCGTTGGGTAAATGCGGCTGTGTCTTCAACCACTCTCGTAGTTTCCTGATGTCCTCTGGAGATATATCTGGGTTCTTCTTGTATTCCTCTTCCATGGAGATCTGTTTCACTTTCGGCATTTTTCTGTGATGAAAAAAATTGATTTATAGTAAACTAGAATTACGCCTTTGTAGTAAAATGCAGTTCCCATTGGATCACCATCACCAGATCACCAGATATAATGATGGGAATGTGAAAGAAATATCAAAGAAACAGACAACATTCTATGACACGACAGTATCTATAAAATGACAAGGGATTGAAGAATTTGTATCGATTCCTTATATATACTTCTGGCTATTTATAAATTCAGGCTGTGTGCTTTAAATAAGTGGATACCTAGCCATTCTTATGTGTCGATAATGTAAAATTCAAAAGCCCTTTATGAAATAGCGTTAAGATAATTTATAAGTACAAGTGATCTTATTTTAGTACTGTATTAGAAAAAGACATAGCACACTTAAATACTGCTGTATCTTTAAATACTGATTTATGAAGTAACATTATTGGGTATTCTATGTATGTACAAAGATATATATTTTTTAAAGATCGGACGTGAACTCCCCCAGATAAGTCCAAAAACGGGGTTATTAAACTCATAACATTCACACAGGTACCTTTTTGTAGTAATAAAAATGACGTACGTATCTTAAGGAACTATAGTCCTTAATTTTATTTTCATTTTATTCGAAAGCCAAGCAACAATTATATCATGGATAAACGCACGTCTATGTATCCTAGCTATATTATTAATGCGAAAGTAACTCTTGATCTGACTGTTTGTTTGTTTCTTCTTCTTCACACTTAAACCACTAATTTAAAGTCTGGTACAAAGATAGTTTGACTCCGGAGTCCTTATCCTTGAGGATTCCTTTTAATCCCGGAAATCCCACTGGAATACCTTTTCCTTTGACTACTCGGGAGCCACAAACGTAAGTTAGTTTTTCATCAATCTATGCACATTATAAAAACTAAACGATACAGACATGGTTTAGAACAATCGGCTATTATCGGTGATTACCGAACCTACACCCTTCTAGCTCCACTCTACTCACTCCAACACCAGGTCATTTCAATATCAAAATCCATATAATACAAGTTGCCGCCCATGACGTCGCTCGAGCACTTTACGGTAACGATGGCCTACATACTTCCATCTCTCACTTCCAAAAGTTCTTTTCCAAACACCTTTTCATCCAACCAACTTTTTGCCCACCTCACTACTAAATATCATCAAAATTGATTCAGTTCAATCGTGAAAGAGGAACAGAGAGAATTAGATTCTTACCATGTCGAGGAGCAATGAGAAGAAAATAAGTTTCATCGAAGAAAATGAAAAAGCAGATGTTTTTTAACTTATTTAGAATAGCTTTAAAAAAAAAAAAAATTACATATAAATGAATTATTTCAAATACAATACTCGAAGAGGAAATATGAACGACACCAACTGAACTATGTTTAATATAATTGATCACTCTGTATACTGGTTATAGTGGGTTAATAGTTAACAATTAAACTAATTAAACTTAAACATCAGTTACATATAACTGTTATGCGGAAAATTGCGTTGAAGTACTTCTTTACTTGTACTGGCAGTTTAGCACTACTTTTAGTAGTTTGGAAGTCTGTTATAGGGTAGTTAATATAATGTAGTTTATTTTAATATATTCTTTTGCTGTTCGAATTTTAATTTTATCTCTATACAAGATTACTTATTATATTAATAAATAATTAAGAGTCATGCCGACCTATAGAAATTTTAACTTTTCAAAAGTTATATTTTGGTTAGAAAAACTATCATATAACTTCCCCACTGAACTCTTCAGTATAATAATACAATAAGTAAATAATATTTGGCAAATGGATGCTATGAGTAAATAATGCTTTATTTGGTTAGTATCTTGTACTGATATCGAAATAATGTCTAGATCTAGACTCACACGCCGATTTAAGCATACTTGTTGACATTTAGTAGCCCTACCGGTGACATATCATTTCTTGTTTTTATTCAATTGTCTATAATTAATATTACATAAGACAGTCAATTGTGAGTGTCAATTTTATTAATACATCAGTGCCATACAATTGTTCTTTGTTTTAACAGTAATTTTCCTTATTTCAGATATTAGATATTAGTACTGATACAATCCAGATCATCAAACTTATGACTAAAATATGATTTTAGGATTAAAATAAATTAATAAGGGAATTGTACAATAATATTTATTTTACAAAGACCTGGCTTCTTGCAAGCGGCTTCGATTGTGCACAAAGGAAAATACAGTCTCGGGTATAGTATTATGTTATCTGTGGGATTCCCGGGATAGAAACTATTATTACAAAAATTTTTGACACTTGGAGCAGTGTTATCTACATGCATGATTATTATTGCTAAGGCTATATTCTTTGTTACTCTTGGTTTACTCTAAGTTATGAGTTGGTTTGATCTCATAAATTCATGTTAACGCTTGTGTGTAAGTTGTGGTCACATATAACAGGTTGTGCATACGCCAACTTATATTTATAATGGATCTATAGCTTAAGTATACCTGAAACGACCTTTTGTGATCGCTAAAATAAATAAATAAATAAATACAAACGTCCTTTGGATAGCCAGCTGTTATCACACTAAATGTCATCTGAGTCGATTGAACAGTTTTGGCGTGTATCTAATAGTCCGGTCAAATTAGACCAAAAAATCAGTAAACCCACGACAAATTCAGGGGAAGCTGAAAATTCTTACAATT
>NC_052124.1:1143525-1194166 GCF_012273895.1 Zerene cesonia | reverse complement strand
AATTTAAACAATTTTAAGAATTTTCAGCTTCCCCTGAATTTGTCGTGGGTCAAATGTCTAAATTGACCGGACTATAAGTGTAACAAATAAACTTACATTCACATTTATTATATTAATAAGAATAAAAGAAAAATTAAAATGCAATATGTAAAGGAAAAGCTATACTTAGTTGAAATATTTTGATCTTTGCGCATTAAGACAATACAATTTTATTTGAGCTAGTTTGTTAAGAAATGATGGGTCAATTGTAACAGTTGGCGAAATCTAAAATTATCTAGAATTATTTAATATGGATACTGAGATAAATTAGAAGCTCTCATGAGGAAACAAATCTTTTATAATTTTGAAGCATTTACACGGTAGATGACTGACAATTTACATTTCAAATCATTAATTAATTATAATGAATTATTAAAATTATAATTACAATGGGTAATGAGCAATAAGTAATCAAAAATTTGCATTTTAAAATAAATATTTTTTTTATTATTAACTTTTCTGAGGGTATCATACCTTTGACCGGGGCATCTCATAAGAAAGAAGGTAAATACTGTATTATAAACTTAGTGTAAACGTTGAAAATAATCAAACTAATATTATAAATCCGAAAGTTTGTAAGGATGTGTGTGTGTTTGTTGCTCTTTCACGCAAAAATTACTGAACCGTTTGCAATGAAATTCGGTACGTAGAGAGCTGGACAACTGGAATAACACATAGGCAACTTTTTATCCCGATATTCTTATGGGATATAGACTTACGCGGGTGAAACCGCGCGTCGCAGTTAGTTTTGAAAAACTCAAAAAAATATATCTTCTTCAAATCAAGTTATAAATAACTCAAATTCATGAGCTTCGATGATTTTCATTGGTTTTCTTATGTCAAAGCAGGCGAATGAGCTGATGGGTCGCCTGATGGTTAGCGCTACCACCGCCCATGAACATTTTCAGAGGAGTAATGCCATTTGCAGAAGTTTTATGTGTCTGCAAATGAATTACCGACCTTAAAAGGTAAAGAATAAAGATTGACGAGAATAAAGGAAAGGATCCGAAAGGGTAAGGATAAGGGACGCGCGCTTTGATTAGCTTTGTTCTTCCTTTCCTACATATGAACGTCGTAAAATTTACATAAGGAAAATGAATTGTAAACTCATACGATCTATAAAAATTTACATTTTTTTTTTTATAAAAAAATAGTTTCTTTATATCGCTTTTGTTACCACACAAGTTATTTGATTTATTTTTAACGCAGATTTTAAGAGAAAATATATCGAAACATCTTGTGAAACATACATACGGTGAAATAAAAATGTGTCGTCATCAAATTTTACAAAACACAAAAAATATGATATCTCTATGACTATGACATTTACAGTCATTATTTTAGTTTTAATCTTAAATTCGTGTTCTAGAAAATTAAAATAATCTATACATCTATGGTCAGGCCATCATTCGTGAACGGATAGACCGATTTAAAAAATTCTTTCACAATTAGGAAACTGCAATTAAACTGAGTAACCATAGGCTATATATGTATCACGGGCGAAATCGGGGCGAACAGCTATTCCATAATAAAATTTAAGAAATTTTAATGATGCTCGAAAACACTTCGAATTAACAATATTTGACTTAGATTATAGACTTAGACATAGAATGTCTTGACTTTGATTTACTAAAGTGGCAAATGTGAGAAATCGTCAAATATGAGAGCTTTTTGTTTAATGCAAACCAGCGCAGGAAAAAATATATTTCACCAATCACCAAAGTGATAGAATTTTATTCTACGTCGTCACAACTCAAAATAAAACCCTCTTTAATATTAATAACTATATATTATTGATAATACAGGGTTTCATAAAATAATTGTTCTATCTATAAATAATTTATATACAACAATTAGCTCTCGATGGGAAAGCGGTTTCTTAAGAAAACCGGAACGTAACTCGAAGTGGTTGAATGTACGTAATTACAAACTTTTCGTATCATTTAAATTTCTTTGTATTATATGAAGTGATTTAAATACATAATAATTATACAGAAAAATAATAACATATAATTTTTTTAATTTTAATTCCAAATATCATAATTCTAAAACAAATGTTCTAAATATTTTATTAGCTTAAATTATTGTAAAATTTGCTTATTATAATATAATAAAAGTAAATAATTTACCTGCGCGTGCGCACCTCGAATCCCAAATGTCTCAATCAAAAATTTCTAAATAGAATAAAAGATTCACAAATAAAATAAAACTTATAAATCAATGTAAATAGCCCATAATATTATACGGTTACGTAAATACTTGCGCATTCGCATGTGGCTGTAAGATGACTAAAGAAAATATCTTTTCACACAGAAAATGTGTTCCTTCGAACGCAGTCGCAGGTTGGTTTACTGGTTGGCCCTCGAATACTTCGTGATAATGTTTGTAATTTTCAATATTTAAAAAAAAACATTGTTTTGTCAGATCCCAAAAAATCACATTAAACACACTTCACACTAATATTATAAATGTGAAAGTTTGTTTGTTTGAATGTTTGTCCAATCACACTCGAACTACTGAACGGATTTTGATGAAATTTGGTGTACAGACAAAGTGTGAGCTGATTTGGGTGATATGATACTTTTTATCCCGATTAAATGCCCCCTTTGGAACAGGAATGTTGATATCCGGGCGGAGCCGGGACGATCGTCTAGTACGCTAATAAAACAAACCAAACCAGGAAAATGATACTAAAAATCAAACAAAATGAAGCAAATTTAAAACCACAAAAAATTCGGCATCAATTCCTTTGGCATACATTAGATTATTATTTATTTTTGTTAATGTTTGTTAATGTAGGTACCTGATTTTAATCTGAGTAACAACCATTAGCTTGACTAGAACAGTTAAATGCGAATTAAATTGTTTATATATCATACTAGCTGCGCCCCGCGGTTTCACCCGCGTAATCGTATCCCGTAGTAATATCGGGATAAAAAGTGTGCCTATGTGTTATTCCAGTTGTCCTGCTCAATAGGTTCAATAGGTTTTGCGTGAAAGAGTAACAAACATACATACACATACATCCATCCTCACAAATTTTCGCATTTATAATACTAGTAGGAGAGAATAGGATAGGATTTTCATAATACTTAGTAAATTTTTATAATCCTAATGAGTTTTTAGGCTATCTAGAAAATTATTGTAATTTGACTAAAGACTAAACGATTTTTTTTTTATTTAAAGATCAAGAAAGGGTCGACCTGCAATAGAAAACACTTACATATAGATAAAGCAGGTGATAATTGATTTTGAGGCGCCGGTACTATAACATATGGAGACTTTAAACCTGGAAGTAGAGCATGCTTCGGCATGAATTGGTCCAGCTCGCACCGGGTACCACACCCACATAGGAGATGGCCGTGGAATAACAGCGTGCGAATTTGCTGCGTTTTGTTCGGTGGGGGGCGGAGTCAGATGTCCATATCCTTTTCCTTTCCAGTCCTTTCCTTTATATCCACCATCTGCAACGTAGACGACAAGGGACTCGCTTTATATGTAATATGAAAAATTTAATTTAAGAAATAAGTAAACAATATTGTTGAAAAGCAAATGGCCTCATGATCTAAATAGTTCATAAGGTGTAAAAGAGATCATTCATTTGTACCTAACGATTTCCAGTTTTATAAAGAAAAAAAGAGTACGTTTTAGTTATAATTTATAATAAAACCAAAAGGCACCAGGCGCAGGGAATTGGTTTGAATCATTATCATGATTGCGATCCGGCAAATCTTCTAATAAAAATCTTATATAATTATTTTTTTTTTTTCATTTGAATATCCCATAACCTTCTACCTATAAGTTCATATATATAAAAGAGTGGTCAAGATCTCACACGTGTATCTTAGCCATTTAATGTTTATGTAAATATTGCCTTATGTTTATGTAATAGTACCTTAAAACATATCTCAATTTTATTATGAGAACATAATCGAATTGCTGAATATTGAAATTAATTAACTCATATAATCACACATTATCAATTCAAATAAACTTCTTATAATGATTAATTAAATAAGCAAAAATTCATTGAATTAAGATTAATTACCCATAATTTAAATTAAGAGATAAGTAAGGACGTTCGTGGTGGTCATGAGAATCTATGGTCATTAAGGTGGCCAGAATAAACATTATACGAAAACTAAATTTGTTGTAAAAGTTCGTTTTACTTTGGTTTTAGATAACTTCAACCCCCAAGGTGATCACGCGAGCGAAGCTGCGGGCAACATGTAGATGAATATTTACAATTATTGTTTTGCAAAAATTGTATTATCCATACAAACTAACACTGACTTATTAATTACATAGAAGTTGCATAAAAAATTTTATAGCGATTTTTATGAGCAAACATGTCAATAACATACAATACAATGGTTATTGCAAACTTCGCGAGTGCTACATTATAATGTGAATATTAACAGAGTTACTTTGAAAAGAACTCACGGCTTATATTAAGTATCTTAATAATATATTAGACTAGCTGCGCCCCACGGTTTCACCCGCGTAAGTTCGTATCCCGTAGGAATATCGGGATAAAAAGTTATATGTTATTCCAGTTGTCCAGCTGTCTACGTTCTAAATTTCATGGCAATCGGATCAGTATTTTTTGTGTGAAAGAGTAACAAACACACACACATCCCTACAAACTTTCGCATTTATAATATTATAGTAGGATTATATCATACTACCTACACTAGTACCTACACTAGTAGTAAAATACTGTAATGGGTATAAAAAAATAGTGTTTATGACGTAGTAATCTAAATTGGTATTAAAACGAGAAAAATTGTATATTGTAAAGGAAACGTAAGCGAAAGGATGTCCTTTATATACACATACATTTCTACGCCTTAGCTTTCATTTAACGCACCTTTAGAGTTTAGTAATATATACTATTAAAAATTGGTAGGCGTCATAAATTTGACAACGAGTGATGAGTAGCGAAAATGAAGCTTAATAGCTTTTCAATACTATGTAAAAAATATTTACGAGTATGTACATATGATATAATAAAAGCATTAGAATATATAATATTATGGCTGCTACATTTTGTTCTAAAGATTATTGCAAAAAGTGATTTCATCTTGTTAGTCGTGTTTTATTAAAAATGTGTTGAAAATTGTTTGCCTTTTTATCATAATACTGAATTCTTCGTCATACATATTGTAGTGTATGTATTTAAAGAGTAACATACAATAAAAACTTATGACAATACTTTGAAGTATTTTTTTTTATTATTTAATATTATTAATGTGTAAAGCAACGTGTATGCAATAGTCAGAACGGATAAAAAAGAATTATAAAAGTCTGTTTCCGCCCGGGATCGAACCGGGGACCTTGTGCGTGTGAAGCACACGTGATAACCGCTACACTACGGAAACTTGGAGTTGACAGTTGAAATTATCAAATAGTTATCTTGAATCAACAAGCAGTCATATCAAATTTTATCGTTGATACAGATAACAAGATACCTACTTTACTTAATTGTTCATCTATATCTATAAAATTCTCGTGTCATAGTCACAACGTGTTAGTTACCATTATCCTCCGAAACGGCCGAACCGATTCTCATAAAATTATGTTTGCATATCCGACAAGTTTGAGAATCAGCGAAAGCGTTTGCCAGGTTGGCTGGTAAAGTAAAAAATGTCCCCGAGCTTCAAGACTGACGACATTGAAATAATCCTACCAATATTATAAATGCGAAAGTTTGTAAGGATGTGTGTGTGTTTGTTGCTCTTTCACGCAAAAACTGCTGAAGCGATTACAATGAAATTTGGTATGTAGACAGCTGGACAACTGGAATAACATACATGCAACTTTTTATCCCGATATTCCTACGGGATACGGACTTACGCGGGTGAAACCGCGGGGCGCAGCTAGTGTTTCATATTAGTTAAATGGAAAGATGGTTATTCAAGGTCTCAATAGATGGCTTTGAATGTCCCTTACACACATAATTCGGCAATAAAGCAACAGATAAAGTATTATGTTATCTGTGGTTATACTAACAAAACCGAAGAATAGAAGAAATTGTTTCACTGAAGAGTTATTGTTGTGATAGATCAGGCCACGTTACGGTACGGTGAATGACAAAGGACTTTCAATCCGGTCGTATTTTTCTTTTCAATAGTTTTTATATTATAATTACTATCTAATACAGTAAAAACAAATTCGATAGGACATAATTCTTTCTCGTTCATGAACCATTGAGTACTTTTATGTAAATTGGCCTATCATTTTGCGTTTTAATTACAATTTATGCAATTTTATTACTGCGTAAACTGCGAAACAAGGTCTTAATTCACGACGTAATAACAAAAGTTCACTTACACTAGAGTTCAGCTAGTTGAACTAGATAATTATACTAGTGATGTATAAGAACTGTCGATTGTTATATGTATATATATATAACATATATAACTTATTTTTTTAATATATATTAAATATATATTTTTATGTTTTGAAATATTTCATTGATGATTCACCTGACTGAGCAGATCCTAACATCTTATGGATAAGTGTTGTTTAATTATGGAACTTAGAACGGCTTTTGCAACAGTCGGTTATTTATATACTGATGTCCATTGCGTTCCGTATCAGAGATAGCTCCAGTATGATATGATATAACGAAAATATTACTTAGAACTTAGTGAACAAATAAAGATTTTTTTATTATTTTGTTTAGACTGATAGGCATTTCTATGTGGATTTTAACGTCTTAACATAACAATTTTCGCGCGCTCTTATATACAAAAAAGAACTCAAAAGATGCAGTGCAAAAGATTGCCGGTATCGATAAGACGCACAACACTAAATCGTGATCACCTCGCGAAACCGAAAGTGATGTGCCGTGGGAAACTAGGTACGGACGGTTTTGTTGAAGATGCCTTTTAACTTTATGGCACTTTAATGGTTTCGTTTTGAAATAATTAGGTTACTACCGTGGTTTGTTGTAACCTCAAATATTGTGCCCTTGTGTAGAGAATAGCTTTGTTTCAATAATCGTTAGTTATCTGTGGAGATAGGAGGCCCATTTCCGTTTCCACACCCGTCCCAGTCCATTCCTTCTTTCCAGTCGTTAATCCTTTCCTTTTCCCTTACCCCAAAAAAGCGGGCAGCGCATTCGCAGAGGTATTACCTTTGCGAATGTTCATGTTCATTTTAATGTTCATGGTGGTGACGCTTACCATGAGGCCAACCACCAGCTCAGTTGCCCGCTATGACATAAAAAAATCTACGTATCTTTTTTTTGCTTTATGTGCTCTGCTGTACTATGAATTTTTGTTAGGTCTGTGAGCTGGAGCTGGATCCCTTTGGACTGTGCCTTGTACCACAAGGGGCAGGGGAGAAGATGCAGATGTATTTAGCACCAGTTTTACTTACCGTTATCTGATTTGTATATATAAACTAGCTGCACCCGGCAAACGATGTTCTGCCTTGCTCTTATCATTTAGGTGTATGAAAAATAGATGTTGGCCGATTCTCAGACCTACCCGATATGCACAAAAAATTTCATCAAAATCGGTCAAGCCGTTTCGGAGGAGTATGACAACGAAAACTGTGACACGAGAATTTTATATATTAGATAACTATTTAATTGTTTTCACCATATTGTGAATAAAGTAGGTTCTGAATTCGATGTAATGAAAGGTTTTTTTTGGTTTTGTTAGTCGATCATTCCGTGGGTTTTCAAATTTGACGTGATCCTCTGTATTTGAGGAAATTGGTGCAATTTGATCCCATTTTACAACCCGGGGGACATCGCTGTCTTGTTTTGTTTTGTTGTTAATAATTATATTATATGAGTAGGCACTAGGGATCGAAATAGTGATCTAGTTTCAATAAATATCATATAATCCACTTTTTTAATTCATTACATATAATTTCCTCATTAAAGTCAGAATAAATACCAATGATATCTAATAAAAATGTTATATAAAAATTAAACATGTTAAAAGGGAGTGATCCGCAAAATATTTTAAATAAATAAAAAATAAAAAAAAATTATCATTCTAAGCAAATCGGACATAGAAATTTCGTAGCCGACTTCTTAGTGCTTTCAAATTATTTAATTTAACTTATTTTACATAATCATCGTACGTCATGCTTGTGAAATCTACACACAATACTTGAGAATTAAATCGGCGTAACTCTGTTCGTAACCTTCTGACCCCTACCAATCCATCAGATACATATCAAGTACTAGCGGCGCCCCGCAGTTTTACTCGCGTAAGTCCGTATCCCGTAGGAACGTATCGGGATAATAAGTTGCCTATATATTATTCTAGTTATCCAGCTATCTACGTACCAAATTTCATTGCAGACGGTTCAGTAGTTTTTGCGTGAAAGAGCAACAAATACACACACATCCTTATAAACTTTCGCATTTTTAATATTAAGTAGCATTTATCCAATACATTGTCCTTCGTAAAAATCTCTCCTCAACAATCGCGTACATGTAATAATAATATGATAAATATATCTATTGTGTAATAGCTCAAACTGGTAACCAGAATAGCTCTAAAAACGCCTATAACTAATCATAGGTGAACCCCTGAGGCTGGTCAAAGTTTAGGCTTTTTGCGAATGGGCGGTGTTCCCCACAAAATATTTTATTCTTTAGTAGAAACATGTTAGTGCCGTGAAGATGTGATACAAATAAATAATAAAATACCTTTTTATACTAAATTTGATACTAAAATAACCGTTTCAAACATTCGTTTTAATTCATATGCTGACATGACCATAAAGCTGGTAAATTCGAACGTAGTTTATATAGATTATTATTATCACATGGATCGCATGATTCTTTTATATTCATACAAAAATCATGCGATCCATACTACTTCCTGAATAGCAAGGTGAAGAGGGTTTGAAATAGAATATATCTTTCTGTAAAAAATACTTGTTATTGGTGTAACAATACCTTGCAACCATAAATAGCGCAAATTTTAAGACATACAATTATTTTTGAATTTTACCATGAGATGCATTTTTAATATTTGAGAAACGCACGGTCGATTGTTTTTTGTTCTTTATACTTTTCAAATATATTTTATTTAGTGGAGGGGTAAATGGTAAATACTTCTCAATGAGAGCAGACAAAAAATTTGCTTGTCATTATGTAATAAAATTACACTAAATGTAATATTTATTGTAATTTATCAGCGTTTACACCGTCCAGGTATCGGAAGCCTTAGAGCGGTTTACCTTATGTCAATCATGGAAGCCGGTTCAATCATAAAAGAGCCATTTTTCTTATAATATCATAGCGATCTAGTTTTATATTGAGTAACCCTTCACTTTTAAGTCCGTAGGGCAAATACGCATTGCTGAATCGTAAAATGTTCTAATATTATCAATTTAAAACGACTTACGTACTTTGTAATATTAATTTTATTTCGTAAATAAATAATTTTTTATGTGAATGTGTCCTTGAGAATTTGAAAGTCAGCAATTGTTATGAAATTATGTATTTATTCTCTATATCTTAATGTTTTATTATGTTTATGAATCGTTTCTACACAAATGAATGACTTAGAATCTAATAAAGGATGCTATTTTTAGTAATTAAATAAATTCTGACTTATAAGTGCGAATGTAAATCTGTCTGTCTGTTCTTCAAACCTAAGCCACTGAACGGATTTGGATGAAATTTTAGTATAAATGTAGTATATGCTAAATCCTACGTCAACGAAAACTATGCGGGATGGATATATTTTTCTTTGACGTGTGCAAAACTTTGGACGGAAAGTTATTAATGGGACTAAAATTAGACTAAAAATAGCAATGCATTTTTTTTATAAACAATTATTAATAAAGCGAATATATAACATATTCCGATTAGTGAAGGTGGTATCACGTTTATCGATAGACGTTTCTGAATCGAAGGAGGTTCTACTTCCATTATTATTATTTTTTTTTTTTTGTTTACTCGATAGCTCCATAAGTTTTCAATGATTAACTTGATACTTTATGTGTTTAATTGGGAATTCTTGTCATTTAGTCCCATTTATTTGGAGTGTAACCTCCTTGGGACAGTCGATGACCTTTTTGTAGAAGTAATTATTTAATTTTAAGAGTATAGGATTATGCAATTATGAACGACTTTCGCAAGATATAAGAGCGATGCACTAATGTTTTTAGCATTTAACTGTATTAATGTCATGGCTTCAGTGACATTTCTTAAAACGATTTGGTTAATCTTTGTTTGATATTTTTCGAAGAAGCAAGAGCTTAAATCATCGCCAAATAACGGTTTATGTGTCACCTAGTACATAACCAAAAAAAAAAACGATCGAATTATAAATCTCCTTTGTATTGGGAATGTCACTCGAAAAAAATAAAAATCATTCAAAGTTAGGTAATATTTTTTCAATCGACTTTAAAAAAGGAACAAGTATCAATTCGACGGTATTTTGTACTTGTCACCTCATGACTTTTAACAGGGTGAACCGATTTTAATGATTTTTTTTTTTTGTTTGTTTGAAAGTTAGTTGTTACCATGTGGTCACATTTGAATTTGGTGTAGTTCTGTTTTCTAGATCGGTTGGTAGATCTAGGTCTAAGTTGACGGCGATTTGGTGCTTGCTTAAAAATAATTATTGTAATTATATTAATTCACATTGAACGTAAAAAACAAGCAATTCTTAGAATCTTTTATTTTGAATGTCAAAAAAGTGGCCATAGCTCACCGCAACCTTAGATATTTTTTCATCACCGATCACAAGGCCTATAACATGGTGAACATAAGCTACCTTCATGGTTTATTACCATAGAGGTTACGTTAATTATGATTTGATAATTACGCTACGATGCATATAATTTTTTGCGGTAATTTAACACTTATTAATTATTTTATTGTTTATTTTACACGGCAGCGAATTGGGTATTGCTTTTTGTACCTAAACATAAATTGTATGTAGTTATAAAAATGGATAATTAATATCCAACTTCCTATTATTAATCGTCCTAATATTATAAATGCGAAAGTTTGTAAGGATGTGTGTGTTGCTCTTTCACGCAAAAACTACTGAACCGATTGCAATGAAATTTGGTACGTAAACAGCTGGACAAGTGGAATAACATATAGGTAGATATTTATCTCGATATTCCTACGGTATATGGACTTACCCGGGTGAAACCGCGGGGCGCAGCTAGTCTTTAATAGTTTTGATGATTAAGATACAAAAGGCAATTACTTTATAACATTAAATTGTATTAAAAATAAGGGTAGTAGAGTAAGAAAAAATGTTGCAATTCGTCTTTAACACTATTGTAAATAGAAGAGATTTACTTATATATTCACATCAAATAGATTTACTTATATATTAATATAATTTTCAAATTATTTATACTTAATGTATACAGCCTGAGAGTCGCCTTTGCTCTACTTTTTTAATTATAGCATTAAATGTATATTTATGACCAAGGTAATGTATTCATTGTTTGCTCATTGCCTTAAAATCAATTTAATATAAATTGATTTGATATGTATTTAACCTTTTCGTATACAATTAATAATTATACTCACAATATTTATAAATTTTGAAACTTTATGCTGCCCGAATCATTCAATCCTCATAAATTAATTTCATATTTAAAAATGATATTACATATATAAAAATCTATGAAAGAGACCATCGCGTCATTGCAACGGCTATGAAAGCCTGCTTGCCCCTGGCGCTTTTAGTATCTGTGGTAGCCCCATAGGTCCTAACTTGTAACCCCAGAGTGACCCAATCTGTCTCACGCAGTCTGTGACAACTGCGCGCTCAGAAAGCACGCGCGAAGTGCATTCGAAATTCGAAAGTGTTTTTTTTTCTTAATCTGGATACGAGGTGTTAAGGTGCGTAATGTTATTGTCAAATAATTTTAATTATTATGATACTTTTAACATTTAGTTTTGGTGCATCGTTTTGTGCCATTGAAATTAAATATATTATTTTTATTTTACATTTTATGACAAATTAATTGGAAGCTAAAACTTTAGTTAGATTCTATTATTTTTGTTAATTTTTAAGCATATATTACTTAACGTATTTTTTCGATGCTATATTATAAAAAAAATATTAATAAAAGAAATGTTTATATATTATCAGGGATATATATTATGCTAAAAGTATTTTTGTTGTATAAATATGACCTAGGGGCCAAAAGCTCGATTTAGGGGGCGTCAGTTCAACATAAACTGAGTGTAGCGCGTTGAAATCTTTAACTTCATGAATATGGGTGAATCACTGAGCTTACGATCGTCGTAAGCAAATAAACATTATTATTATTTTCTAATTATTTTAAGCGTCATGAAGAAATTAATGAAGGCAATGTTAGAAACTAGGTCGAATATATTTCATGACATTGTGCACCCTTGCACTTAAAACAATTCATTAATAAGGAGTTTCCGAAAATATCATTGGAAGCAGAATACATAAACATTTCTTTTGTCTTTTTATTCAGTTTTAGTTTTCTCTTCAACGATCATTTCGAATTTCTTAAAACATTATTTTCTAAAATGTTTCTTAAATTTACTAAAACACCTTCAGTTATTTTCTTTCCTTTTGTGTTGGACAGTCCAAATATCGACAAATTTATAAGCTCTATAATATCACACCATGGCTAATGGGAGCGGAGGGTCAATGAGAATATCTTTTCCAGAACAGACGAAGTTGCGTGTGTCAACTAGCTTGTACATGCAATGCGCGACACGTGCCGTAACTAACGCGATTACTGTTTAAATTGTAACGTTTATTACAATGCTGGTGTACGATCAATCTATCCCATCAACGAAATAACCATTAATGAAACTGTAATAGGTTGTATCATAATTTATTGCATTAATAGCAAGACAATTAAATTAGTTCTAGATGTCCAAAATATAGTACTTTTTTTAGTGTGGAAGTCAATGAATTGGGCGCGGGAAGGTACCCCACGGAAGATAGGCGCGTATTTATAACAAACAAACTTATTTGATTTTTGATAATGTGTGCTAAATTAGAATCAATTGTACATTAATTCTATACCAAATTTGTTAAAAATAATTTCTAGTTTTAGTGAAACATTAGTTCTTTCCTCTTAGTCCTGAAAAGACCATTTCCAAATCTATAGGGGTAAAAGTGAAATACAATGTTATGTATTGTAGTTCTTATTATATTACTAGCCGTTTGCTCCGGCTGCGCCCGAATTCAGTCAGTAAGTACAGCGTTCTAATGGTTAAAGAATTATTGAAATCGGTTTTGAACTTTCACAAATATACATACAAAAACATATTTTTTCTCTTTATAATATTAGTATAGAAGACAGGTACATATATAGGTACTTTTAAATTATCTAACAAATAAATTATAATTCGGAAAGTTGCAATATTTGTTTCACCTATATTATAAACAGGAAACAATTGTGGTTTTGTATGTAAGTGTATTTGTAATGTTTCACACAAAAACTAATGGACCAGAAATCCGCATATTCAATGAGAGACAGAGAGTATGTCTGTATTTATATCTATATACCACGAGCAAAACCGGGCGAACATCAAGTTAAATATAAAACAATACAGCAATCCATAATATCTAATAAGCTTCCAAGATTCAACATAAAGCTCTAGAATGTCGTAACTAAAGTGTACGAATGATAATAACACTTGTACGTCACGACAGACGACTCAGACCTTGGGAGGAACCTTTCGATTTTAATTCATCCCATTCACAAATATTCTATGCGAATTTTGTGTCTTTCACATTCAAACCAACGTTGACAAAACTATGAAATTATCTTACTTAGTCGCGTGTTAGAGTGTTGCTTTTTATACAAAGAAATGAAAGTTTTACAGATTATGTAATGTATATATTTAATGTAGCTAAAATAAAATAAAAAGCTAACTTACTAATATCAAAAGTTGAAGTGTAATTTTAATGATTGTTAGTTCTCATGTATATATAAAATGCCATATATTCTTCTTGCTTTCTATTATTAATAATTATTTTTAAACCGTATCCCCCTATTTATAGATTCAACACATTTAAAGCGTTCATATAACACATTTTAATAATTATGTGCTTTTCCCAAAAATACACTTATTTAAACTATTTTTTAAGTATTATAATAACATAAAACAGTAAAAATCTAAAATGCGGCACGGATTGTTTAAGAAATGGACACAACATCAGGCAATAAGTCCAATAAAACAAAATGCTCCGATCGGTCAGATGCCAATCAATGACATATAATAATATATTTTCAATCTCTTAGACGGTAATCCGCAATCTTCGCACTCATTGTCTAACTCTTGTACACAGTGTAATAAAGGTTATTCAAGACAGTGATAATCTGCTATTGTTCATTCATAAGCTTGCCGTCCATTGTTACAAATGGTTGACCCCGGGCGGGCCTTTCAAAATATCTTTGAAGATGTTAGCTAAGACAGAGTAATATGCTACGGTGGTTTAGATCGATAAAGTTGGGGAACTGTCTAGTTAGACAGGTAAGCATATACTGATGTTGCTACATGCAGTTTCGTATGTTTATTCGGCTGTTGTTAATTTGGTTAGGACAAAAACGTAGATTCTGATAGCCTTATTAAGATAATATTCTAGCATGGATCTGAAGACAGATGTGCTTGCTTTTAAAAACCAATAAGACGAGAAATTACTAATTATCGTGATTAATTGATTTATTAGACAATTATTCACAAATTTTACCAAAACATAATATTACATATATTGGTATGATACAATGATAGAATACAAATTACAAATCTTAACTAATCAGCTTATTTCAATGAGATAATAAATCAAAAAAAGCAAACGTTAATTCTGAGTGACAACAAAATAGACTTATGTGAAATATTCAGGCTTGGGATTGTGTAAAATCTGATTCATTAATTTCCTTAATGAATGGTGTTTCCATAGCGCATGCGTGCTGTGAATAGTACTTAGTACTTTAGTTTAGTTTCTCAATAATATCAGTTTATCACTCTTAGTAGGATAGCTTGATACAGCTATGATTCGATTTCTTTTGTCATATATATCTTTAGGTAAGTTACAGACGGAGATTATGATTATGATTTTAGAGCTTCTGTTTCAATAAGTCATCGTTATGTTTAACGACAAATAATTTGTAAGTAAATAACAAAAAATTGTACTTCTTTGTTAATATATTTGTGACCATAATTGGTATTGTTTGGTTGAACTTAAACTGTATCCAAACTGAATTAATTCGAAAATTATACTTAACTTCATATTATGTAAATACATTTTATTATTATTATAGCCAACATATTGAAGATCAAATGCACACATTTGCAAAATAGATAGAATTCCAACCAAGGATCATCATTTCAACAAAATACAAACCAGATTAAAGATTTTGTATATTTAATGAAATCACTTGAATAAAATCACTTGAAATACAGTCAAACAAATGACAATAAGAAAGGACTAGATTAGAATCTAGACTAGAGTCTAGACACTAGATCCATTGGTATATCATAAGTGATTCTAGAACTGCGTGCAATAAAAATATAAAACAGATGTCGGTCAAATTCGATTGCGTGAGCGCAAGCTTACGTAACCGTTACCAATTGTCGGTTATTGTCGTCCCATCATTCAGATTTGCGATATTGAAATCTGATGCTGCTTGCTATCTTATTTATTTAGATTTTTTAAATTTTGTTGCAGAAAGTTTGAATTAAAGATTTGAAAGAAAGAATAAAATGTTTAGAATATATTTTATATGTTAAGAATATATTTTATAGATATATTTTAATATTGCTGTTTGTTTGTAGTGTTATTTGTTAGATATTAAATTAAATAATCTCGCCATCTATCAATGTTAGGATGCATCGTTGTCTAAATTACAACAAAATTCATCTATTTCGGCTGGTTGATCGCTAAAGTAAGCTATAAGTTGTCAAATTTAGAAATTCACCATTTTATAGTTTATATCGTAAAAGATATTGTACAGATAGGATATTGTGTATTGGAAAAGCAGTGGCAGAATTTGAGACGCTTAAAAATTTTATAGCATTTAATATTTTTAAGCGTCTTGACACCATGTTACAAAAAGAATCATTATTAATTGCCATAATAATTTGCATTCTTTGTTTCATAATATTTCATGAATTATACACGTCACTTAATAGTTTTAATTATAAACTTAATATATGTTTTTTATTAATAAAATAAATTATTAATAATAAGAACATGAAGGTTCAATAAATAAAACTACTTGGAAAAATGTTATGTTGTTCGGACTGAATAATACCATATATGGTTCCGCAATTATCGTAATTCTATAGTAAATCTGTAGTTTTTTACAATTACAAAATTATTTCCGTTTTTTTATCGATTGCACAAAAATGCATTAGGAGGGCTAGGGTTGTCAATACACAGGAAAACGGAGTCATCCAATTAAATAATGTTTGACGTTTTTAAAAAATGATTTAACACGACACGTTTATAAGATTTACGGAAGTAGTAATATCGAAACATTTATTTTATTTTATACATTCTTGTTGGGTGGTGTTGATATTTAACGAGTTTTATCCTGGTTTATATAATATTATGTAATTACAGTTGTTTTTTTGTCATTCTTGTGTATTTATAGACATTGATATACTTTTAATTAATTCTGCTCGATTATTTGAATTAAGGTACTTTCAGTAAATCACCCCATCATCGATTATGTCATAATTCTAAAAACTAGATAATAATTAGTACGAATGTAACTTCGGTGTACGTAGAACATTTTGTTACTATTTTATATTTTACTTGAGTGATTGGTACGGATTAAATTCTATGAAATAGTATATATAGAACAAAAAAAAAATAGTTTTAACATATTTTGAACGCGATTTTTGCATAATATTATTAGGCTAACCACGCTGTCAAATTTTAGCATCAAAGTGAATCAATCATGTTAAAATCCATTAAAAAAATTTACTTCATTATCCTAATTCGCATTAAACCTTTTTTATATTAAATGGGGCAATTTGTCTCAGTAATATGCATGACAGCATGATATAGATATTTATAAAGATATGTATCACAAATTTTCCCATATAATAATGTGAATTATATTAATCAAATATAAGCTCGTGGCAGCCCTAGCTTCTCTAATGCTAGGAAAAAACCTAGTACATGGTGTGTGAAAGGCAAATCCTGTATGCATTAGAGGAATGAGATATTGCAACTTAATTCCGATTAAGAAAAACATTTATTTCTTTACGCATATCGATTTTTTATGTCTATAGATTTATTTATGGATTTTAAAACCTTGAGATAAATATTTTGATGTAATTATAACAATATATTAAATTATATTTAAGAAGCATTAAATGAAGCATTAGAAATTATATGCTCAAAATAAAAATCATTATTATTATTATCGTGAAGGTTTCGTTTGAGAGTAAAGGATTAAATTTGTGTACGGAAAAGCTGTTAAATTATTATCGTACTCAAATGTACCTACATGCTTCATAAATATCCATTTACATTGACATTACATCGCTATAAGGACGAAGAGAAAGTCTTCGATGTTCTAACAAAGGTATTTTAAATACACTTTCCTGTCGCATGATTTAGAATCTAGTTTATTTTCAATACCGTATGACTAACATAGCTCCTTATTTTGCTTTAAATGGATGAAATAGTCCTTAAAATGTAAACCGTATGATTGAAATCCATACATCAAACAAATTGCAGTTTTGATTCTCTGTCTCACATACATATGTTGTTACGTGAGAGATAGATTGATTTGCTGTAAACGATAACTAACTATTTGGAAATATATTATAGTATTTATCTTATTCAAATATGCTATTTTATTTTTTTTCTTACTTATTTTACTAATTTCATGCTGCGTCACAGCACGGGATTAATTTTATTTATAAAAGAGTAGTTTGAATACTAAGTAACAAGACATCTTTTACTAGTTTATAAAAAAACCATAGCATGTACCTGAAAGATCTTTTTGCGTATAACTCATGAATTACAATATTAGAAGCCATCGTTTTAATGTATTCCGTATATACGTAGTTGCTAAATCTATAAACATATGATGCCTAAAAAGAAGACGAATTCTTGGAATTCCAAATCACACCCACATAAATAAAATATAATTTAGGCATTACCTCATTTTCGTAAGTACGCATAATTCAACAACTCACAAATACCTACGACTCATAAAAATATTGCGCTAAATGCTTTTAAATTTAATACATTTAATGTCTATGTTAGGTTACTGTAATTTTTTTTGCTTGCTGATTTAATAAATATAAAGGCCAATTAAATATTATGAAAGATATTTAAAATTGTTATATCAAAATGTCTAGAAAATATCATCGCTCTTAAGCGCTGTTTAAAATTATTTATGCATAAAATATACATATTTTAAATCATTGTTTTATTACGTTATTTTCGTATTAAAAATTTTCTTTACACTCAAATCTGCATTCAATGTAACTTCACTAATTTAAAAGTGATCAATAATTAATTAAAATATTAACTGTAGGTATGAACAAATTCAAATAAGGCAGAATAGAAGAGAAACCTACAATCTCATTCAATTAGATTACTTCCTAGATGTCTTAAACATTGAGAACAACATTTAATACTTCTTCCTTCAGATCCTAACGAAGTTCCGATAAAGCTTGGACCAATTTGGAGCCAATTAGTAAGAGCTGCGCAGGAGCATGCATTGTATGCAACAGATAGAACACTTTCTATACCTTCACTAATTTGATGAGCGTGACAATTTGCATCTGAATTACTGTACATGTATAATAACGAATTAATATTTTTTGTATTTAATGGCGTAATAATGTATCATAGTCTAATAATAATTAAATACTCAACGCCCCGAATTTTCACGAGTAAGTTAATTTCACGAGTAAGTTTCTACTCGTGAAATTAACTTTTCGTACAATAAAAATAAATAATTAAAATCAGAATCAGTTCATCTATTCGGAAGATTGTTTATATTTAAGTATGTAGGTATACAACTTTTATTTGTATACGCACATTACTTTACACCTTTGTGGTTTTTCCTTAGTTACTACACAACATTTAACTTGTTAATTAGTTTTGTTCTGCTAATAATAAAAAAAAACTATATAGGATTGAAGACCTCGAATTTGGGTCCGATTATGATCTCTTTTGTTTAGTATAGCAAATATCTATAACAAAGAATCGAATTTACAAGGTATACCATAAATCATAATTAAGCTCAACCATGAAACAAACAACGATTTATCGCAAATTATATCACAGCGATAGCAAAGAGGTTTTGTGTCGGCACAAAAAAATATCAATATCCCAAATAGTAATAAGTACCTCATACTATAAGCTACGTATCAGTTAAAGACTCGTCGGTAAAGCCACCCCGAAGAATTCCCTCAACAAATATACGTATGAAATTTTCATTGACATATATATACATTATACACTATCATCCTATTAATATTATAAATGCGAAAGTTTGTAATCGTGTGTGTGTGTTTGTTGCTCTTTCACGCAAAAACTACTGAACCAATTGCAATGAAATTTAGTACGTAGACAGCTGGACAACTGGAATAACATATAGGCAACTTTTTATCCCAATATTCTTACGGGATACGGACTTACGCGGTTGAAACCGCGGGGCGCAGCTAGTATTATTATATAATTGAAATATTATTTTGACTAAGCAAACAGACTTTCCATGTATTTGTATAATATTGTTTAAGGTAAAATAAATGAAATATATCATCTTTTGATCATTAATTATTATAATGAGCTAAGTAGGACCGCGGGCAGTCTATGCCTCAAATGGTGCATTAGTCATACAATCATGATCTTACGTAAACAAATTACTATTGTAGTATAATGTCATTGCCATAGTCCATTGCAACCTTGGTACAAACCGGACAGGTAATACTTTTAGGGACCTTTAATCGGTCAATCATGTGTACTAGCTTTTCTACACTGAATGTAATTAATATAGTTGTTAAAACTAAAATAAACAGGATTTAGTTACGGAATTAAATTGTCTCACTTGCTTATATAGAGTACTAGCGGTCCGCCCCGGCTTCGCCCGTGGTATTTCTATAGCCAGATCCTGCTAAGATTATAAACGTTAAAGTTTTTAGGTATAGATGAATATATGGATGTTTGCAAGGTGCTCTTTCACGCGAAAACAGTTTATCGACGCCCACTTCACAACGGGCCGTGCAGCAGAAATCGTAATATTTTAATTTCACCACAACTTCAAAACTAAAAGTCCAATTATAATCATTCAAAGACCAAATATTATCAACATAAACTGTACTTATTGATGAAATACTTTATTTTGATAAGGATTAATAGCGTGAGTAAAATAAACGCGTTTAAATTTAGTCCAAAAAAATTCAAGATTTTTAAATAAAAATGTGGTTGTTGTGCCTCACTCGACATAGATAGGTATGGTGTGTCCCGGACTTTTTTGTAGATATTTATAAGATCTACAATTAATTCTAACATTTTATAGTTCTATCTTTTGTAGTTTAGGTAGCGTACGCAAAATAAGTAACTTCATTGGTTGATTTTTTTCAGTTAATCGAAAATATCTTACGGAACCCTATTTTTTTTCAAAATAAAATATAGCCTATGTTACTCGTGGATAATGTAGCTTTCGAATGGTGAAAGAATTTTTAAAATCGGTCCAGTAGTTTTTGAGCCTATTCATTACAACCAAACAAACAAAGTTTTCCTCTTTATAATATTAGTGTAGATAGACTAGAGAGGATGAGGAAAGCATACGGACCTCCGACTCTTCTAGTACAAATTTAATTCTTCTGCTAATTAATAAATGAATTTAAATGTAGATTCGAATGGATCGAAACGAATTATATAGGTATCTATTAAACTTAAATGCAAGCCTGAAATTAAAAAAAATAAATAAATAAAAGAATAAAACAGTCGGAAATGCAGTCAGGTAGTTATTTAGTCTCATTTACTTTAGAAATACTAATACTTCAGATGATAAGATAAAATTTAGTATAATGTCATCTTTGACAGTAATAAAGAAATAGTAAAAGTCGATATATACGTTTTCTTCGACACTAAAATAAGTGTTTTAATAACGTAAGGAAGTTATTAAATATCATTATACTGTCACTAACGAATACATTATGAACTGAGTTAAAGACCTTGGTACTTTTGTATCTGTAAGTATACTATATTATCTCTAGTTTTATTATCGGGTTTCTAACATTCACTAATTTTATAAAAATTAAAAACTTTTTAACGGATTTTAAACGCGATTTATTCATTATATTAGGGGAGACTGCTCTCCGTGACCACGCTCGTATAATACTCGCGTAAAATCAAACACAAGAAAACACTAATTTTATGTTTTATACGAGGAAGTCTAATAGATCATGCGCTAGTATAATTTCAGAACTTCGAAAAAATATTTGTAAATCCGTAGCAAAGTATACAACTCGATAATTTAATTATATAAAATATGAAATGTCTATGTATTTTTTTTAATTTATTTATTTATTTGGTCAACCAACATTTGTTTACAGTGTTTTTTAAGTATAAATAATGTAACAAATATTCTTGCGAAAAAGTAACAAATAATTACAGGTTAACACAGCATGCACAAATTAAACTGAGCTTTTTGTTAAATTAGTACAATACATGCATAACATTACATTTAAACACTTTTATTATAGTCATAAAATTATGATTTCATTTACTTTTTTGATTTTTGAACTTCCCTGGCTTGTTGGGTGTATGGAAGAAGATGTCGATTTTATCGCTGTATTTATTTACAATTTTTGAAAGCCTGGGTAATGCGGTTAATATAGAGAAGGAGTTAATATGCGGTTATTTTGAAGCGGGGATACCTAGCTGGGACACGAATGTTGAGTCTTGTTAGCAATTGGGGGCAGTCAATTTTATTATTAAAAAGTTTAGAGACGAAAAGTAGATCAATGATGTCTCTTCGGTCTTCGAGTGAATACATATTAAAGTTAGAGAGGCGATCTTTATATGAGTTAAGTGCTTTATTTTGTGTTTCACGTTTGTGTATTAAATTCCATAAAAATCTCTTTTGGATACGTCTAGACGTAATATATGTGTGGCATAGTGTGGTCTCCAGACGGTAGAGCAATATTCCAGTATACCTGCGAGGCTGTTAAATAATGTGATTTTAGTTTCATTATTTCTAAACCCTTTGGAATTTCTCATAATGAATCCTAACATGTACGTAGAAAGTCGTAAAATAAGGATTATAAAATGGAAATGAAACAAAGCTTTTCTAACTAAAATCATTGAAATTTTCATAAATACGCGTTAAATTTTTTCAGTTTTAAAGTACCTATTCTATATAATATTAAAATCATATTAACATTAAGCAATATATTTTCCACCTCATTTCAATTTAATTTCTTACAACACAGTGATAAATTACATACTAACGTATTAGCTCCACTCCGCTGTCATCAAAATAAATTGCACGATAACTTGAGCGCATTTAATAACGTTAATATAACTTAGATTCTCACGTATTTATGTCAATACTAGCTGCGACATATTCTGTGTAAAAAGTGCATGATGCTTACTCTCACGTAGCTCTTTAAAATCGAATCAACAGAAGCGAATGAAACAATAAAATACGCCTAGCGAAAATGATAACCTGCTTGGGGAAAATGAATTAAAAAAATTCGTAAAACATTTAGGAACGATAACACTTACTTGCGTGGCAAACATAAGATTTTCATGGTACAAGCTTTCAACCCTTATAACCGCATTGGGTAGAATAAAAATTGTTTTTTAGCGGATACCTACAACATAGTAGCTATTTACATGCCATTTTTCAGTGCGGTCACTTGGTCTGTGCGTTGATAGATCAGTTAGTCGGTCACCCGTGCGTTTATATTATGCAAAGATCGAGAGTTTGTTTGAACGCGCTAATCTCATAAACTAGAGGACCAATTCCCTTAGTGCTATATGCTATATATGCACCATGGGCGAAGCCGGGTAGGACAGAAAGTATTAAATAAAGTAAGATTGGCGGGATTTTGTAAATATCACCAATAAAGGCGAGATATTCCGATACCCAGTGAATTTTGATTATATTAAGGTTAAGCATTATTCTGAAGTAGAAATCTGAACTGAATATTTTAAATTAAATGCTGTCAAAGCAATAACATAATTGCAATCAATGTTATGTACAAATAGACCTGTTCACCACATGATATGTAATTCCAAAACAAGTGATAATAAAAAGTGAGGTCAAAAATTTCCAAATAAGTCAAGTGTCTCTTTTTAACATACGTATATTATTGAATTTGGATAAAATAAAATCATTTACCAATATTTGTATATTATCGTCACCACAGGAGAAATTGCATCAGCAAATAATCTTGAATTACTACTTGTGGGCACAATTAAAAGAAAAATATTATCGAATATTTCTTTAACAAGGTGGCTGATAAATAAAGATACGAATTTATATTTATACAATGTGCATTTTATTTGCCCTCGAGGAGTATTTTGGTTTTAAGTATCTCAGACACGATTTTTCTGACGTTGAAAAACGAGGTAGTAGATATAATAATGTCTGTAATTAATTATTTTATTTAAGAATGCCAAAAAAGGCAAATAGATCACAAGTTGTGGTGTTCCCCATTACGAGTGATCATTTCAATACCTAAAAATGTATTGATCCCATCATTATAATATGCATAATAATTTACGAATATATTCTATTAACGAAGTTCGTGAAAAATATAATTAAGAATGATTTCACGAACAAGTGAAAGGTGTCGTGAAGTGGAGTCGTGTTATGTCAAGGTGTATACTACTAGGCATCTTTTGTGCTATTGTGCTTTGAGTTTGGCCGCCGAGGAGGTTTTAGTGGGTAGAAATCCCACATGCTCTACTTTTCCCCCAAAGCTAGAGCATCTTTGGAAGATTTCCTCCTCATTAAAAAAAAGGCACCTTTTGTTTGGTATATTTTTTAATATTATAGAATAAATCTATAAGATATAGGTCTTAAGTTTGGTATAACTGAGATTGCGAATTCGGAATCGAAACCATATACGAAACCAACACCGGCAATCTGTACCACAATTTTGTGATTCTATTTATAGAAAATGGCGCGAATAGTGGACGGACATGGATGGTATTTTGGCTTGTGTAGAGCAGAGCGGTTGTAGAATTTGTCAGTCGGAATTAGGTCAAACATTTCATCGGTCACAAGTAGGTATTTGCCTGTAACATCTAAAACACACACAAAATTAAGTAAAATTCTATTATGTGCTTATGGCTTAAGAAAACGTGGAAGTGCATTGAATGACGAAGCGCATTAAAGAGACGCCTATTAAATCTACTTAATTATTAATGTATGCCTTCTGTTTTGCTTATTTATTAAATAATATATTATACGTGTTTTCGCTTTTAAATAAACTTCATAAGTTCATATTTGGCCTCTAACGTATTTGTAATTTTATAAAATAGAAGCTAAATTAATATATATTTTAGTATAAAGCAATAACAAGCAGTCGAATTCAATTGCTCCTTGACATTCCGCGGTGCATCGCCTCTCACTTGCTCTTGAAAGTTATTTTTGTGATATTAATGTATTTATAAACGCAATCTCTTTGAAATAAAATAAATAATCTTCTAACAAAATGCGCTTACAAGAACGTGAAGTTTTTTATATCTATTATGTTAAATGGGTGGACGAAAATCATATGTGTATCTAGAACTAATGAATGAAGCAGCTTAACCTGAGATAAGGGTCTTACACTGGATGATAGGGGAGATTATGATCTCTAAACCTATAGGGCGTTCTAGGGCCAACCGCTTAGTATAGACGGTTATGTCTTCCAGAACATTATTCTTTAGTAAAAAACGCTGGAAGTCAAGTTTTCTTACATTGCATGACGTTTAATTGTTGGATACAAAAATAAACACTTAATTAAATTTATTTTTGTGTTTATAATTTACGGAATTTAAAATATATTAAATAAAAATATAAACGTAGGTACATGTGTAGTATGTTTATGACATGTCAAATGCTGTTTAGTATTATTAGCCAACTCTCACTGTTGTACTGAAATAAATAGATTTTTTCAATTTATCCATACATAATCCACATCTTCATTTGTTGCTTATGGTCCCAACCCTAAAAGGACTCTTACGTCAAACAAATATTATGGGCTGATACTAATGATGATGATGAGGACCTTGCGAACGTTTTTACTGATTGCAATAATTTAAAGAATATTAAGAAAATACAATCGCAAAATATTAATAATTTAAATTTATAATAGAATGACGTCTGACGTCTAATTATGATTCAAATACGTATTTATACCTACATAAAAGCCTACACAGTACGGAAGACAGTTCTTTTATAAAATCTCTTGCCAGAAACAGTGGTACCTACTGCAAATGCTTCCATACTAAACATATAATAATGCTAGTTTTTAGCTCGTGTAGTCAAAGGAAATTTCCAAATAAAAATATCAGAGGGAATAATATGTTTTACCGCTGTAACTGTCAGACTATCTAGCCTACAACCTATTTCTATACATATAAATCATTTCACAAAATCTCCATCCGTTGCGCCGTGAAAAAACCAAGCACACTTTCGCATTTATAAATAATATAAAAATATTAGATTGAGGATGTATCGGATTCAAGACGATTGACTTATGCATTCGTCTCTTGTACAGCAGATTGTATAGAATATGTAATAGCTATTTAATTCCACATAGAGTTTTCCTCATAATAACTTCAAATGAACTTTCCACACATGCAAGTATCTAGTCCAGGGGATTATATAATAGTACTTTGACATGTGCCCGACCCGGTTTCCTCTCGTTGATTTCTATATACATCAGCACGTAACTAGTGATTTATTTATATAAGCGTTTAATTGCGGGTCGAATTACTTACCTAGTATTGTAAATGAGAGAGAGATATAAAAACTCTATACTTGAGTCATTTTTTTTATTTTTTTATTTTTTGGGAACATCATACCAACAAACATACCTTCTAAATCGAAACTCTTATAAGACAGTCCATAGTGTACTATTAAAGGTCACTAACTATTCAAGGAATAAGATTGTTTCAAAACATTATTGATTTCTTTCTGATTTATTGCATTCAGAATCACCAAAATGACATACACGGGTTACAAGGATGGAAAGCTTTTGAATAACAATCATACACTAAATTATAGGCACTCACTACTAAAAAATAACGTGAAATTGCAAAAACAGTCTGCAGCTAACAGCTAATTAGGTGTCATTAGTTACGAGTATAATCATATATTGACAATGTTGTCCATAAAATTTAATAATCACTGTTAATACTCAGGAACTCAGGTCCTAACCAATTAATCAGTGTCACATCAATTATTTAGCAGCTGGTCATCCACGAGAAGTTAAAATATATATACGTATAATAAAACCTTGGATATATATATATATATATACAATGTTTATCACCCGTGGGAAGCAGGTTGGGAACTCAATGTATGAAACAATTGTCCATTTTTTTGGTTTATAATATTGGGTTCTCTTAATTGTTTTGCGTTACTTAAGATTCAAGATTCATTCTACTTGATATTTGTGTCGAGTCGAGTGAGATAAAACATAATTGGGGCTCGTTCTCTCTTCATTGTTTACTTTATAACCCATATGGTATATAAAACAACCATTGAAAAGTTATATAATATAGCAAATATATAAACGAAAGAGGTAAATTGTTGTGTTTTTTGTTAGTCTTAAATGTAGCGAACAACATAAACACTACATAGTAAATTTTGCCGAGTCATTTAAAATATTGTTTAATCAAATATTTGAGTAAAAATATTAATACGTTAGATAATAATATGCACGCAACAATTATAGAGGGTTAAAAATTAAAACAAACGCGCTATTAATTGCGAACCTGGTAATTTTTGAAGGAATATTTTCTTGTTATATTCAAAACTAGCGGTCCGCCCCGGCTTCGTCCATGTTACACATTATAGCCTATAGCCTTCCTCAACAAATGGGCTATCTGATACAGAAAGAATTTATTTTTTTGTGCTGTACCAGACCTACATTTTGGTTAATAAGACTTACCTTTAATTTCTTACGTAAATTGTAAAAAATATCATATAAAGCAGAAGTAATTATTTATTTTTTATAAACTATTGTCCATAATGATACATCATTCAAACAAATACACACACAACACAAGTGTCAAAGAAATTATAAATTATACAAATAATAATATAAAACGTATAATCGTGAAGAAAAGTCGCCAAATATTATTAAATATAAATTGGTTTTAACTGGTTTTTATATGCAAAGTAATTTGTATATTACCATTCCTTATTTCTATTTTTTTAACAACGAATATGTATATATATGTGTGTTTTTATTTACCTTCCCCAAAATTTATAATTATAAAACTTAACCGTGAGTTTTTTTACAATGTATTCACATTAGTTCTGTGATATTAACAATACTATATTTTAACAAGACATTTGGAATAAAAAGCCTCGTTTACGTTTAGTACTTTCCCTCACGAAGACTATATTATGTCTTAACAATTGCATTTGTACACGACGGATGCTATCTTGATTTCCGTGTTTTAATTGCGAAAAATTACTATCGCGATTCCACGTAATGTTATCTGTCATATTTTTATAAGTCTTTTCTTTTTGACAGGAGATTGCGTTTGACGTTTTTATTATCTGTTCCTTAGGTTGTAGGAATGTAACCTTTTTTCGTCTTTTTATTTTTTTTATTGCCTCCTCAATGTAAAATTCATTAACATGCTTGAAATAAAATATTAATATCAGGTGGCCCACCTGGCAGCTTCTTTGCTTACCTATCATAAAAAAAAATAATGTGTCTGTGGTATTATGATTTATTTCCACATATAAATATCTAATATATAAAATTCTCGTGTCACAGTTTTCGTTGCCATACTCCTCCGAAACGGCTTCACCGATTTTGATGAAATTTTTTGTGCTTATCCGGTATCTATGAGAATCGGCCAACATCTATTTTTCATACCCCTAAATGATAAGAGTAAGGCAGAACAGCGTTTGCGAATAGGTTGCAGCTAGTAAATTAATAAAATATTTTGAAATTCGAACTGTTCTTGAGTTTGACCGAGGCCGCCTAAGATAGGGTTATCATGAGTTTTTGTTTTTGATTTCCCCACTGAAATTAGCAGTGATCTAGTTTTCACGAATACGAATCTAAATATTGGCTTTTTTCTCATATGTGGAAAATTTTTAAAGCATTCTATTTTTCATTTGCATTTCATAAAAAGCTCAAAGGCTATACTAAAACAGACACTTCATTGTCATCTGAAAGTAATTTTTCATGGTCCATGAATAGTTGCATAACGCAAACATTTCTTCATTACCATACACGATTGAATTTGAATAATTTAAAGTCCATACATCTAGTTTGATTGCGACTGTAGCATACTACTATACTATATTTGCTGCTAATGTGTTACTCGACAAACAGGTTGGTTGATAAGTGACTCCACCCCATGTGTGAGCTAAATCTACTTTCACTGTTTGTGCGATATAGTGTCCATTGACACACGACTTTTTACATTTAGAAGAAAGAATACAGTTTTAATATTTGCAAACCACACAGATTTAATAGGCAGGCAAAGCTAAAAATCTGTAAATTTGATACTATCTGAATGATATCTCGCCGTCACGGTGTCGTTTAGTAATGATCCTATCATGAAAATGCTTATTTAACGATTACTCCATTTTTTTTCTATAAACAATACACATTTTCAACTTAAATCACTTCCTTTTTTTTTCTATTCTTTCAAAATTTCTCATTTATAAAGCATTTCAATGCTATAAAACTAAAAATTAAATTTAAATCACTTCCATTATCACTACCTTGCATAAAATATTTAGCATATTTATAATACAACTTATGTTATAAACATCGTATTAATAATCCTACTAATATTATAAATTCGAAAGTTTGTAAGGATATGTGTGCGTTTGTTGCTCTTTTACTCAAAAACTACTGAACTGATTGCAATGAAATTTGGTACGTAGACAGCTGGACAACTGGAATAACATATAGGCAACTTTTATCTCAATATTCCAACGGGATACGGACTTACGCTGGTGAAACCGCGGGGCGCAGCTAGTCAATTATATATTAAGACAATAAATCAATTGAAAATGAATAATTCCTTGATATTACAATACTTAAAGTACCCAATGAATTGAAAAAAATCGTACCGTACGACAAGGGAAATCTTATACGAGGTGATTTGTAGATTCGATCTGCAGTCATACACTGTACCGCTCCCGATTTGGTATGATCGCAATACTTAGCAAATAATTGCATCCAATTGATATTTTGAGCATTTCCAATGTTCGTGAATCATTAAAAATAAAATACGTAACCTACATTGCGAGTGAAGTATGTAATATTATTTACGTCTATTGCGGTACCAATACCTATACATGTTAATAAATTTCGTACAAAATTAAATGAAGGCTTTACGAATCCACCATCATAACTTCTTGATCAATACTACTTAAATACTAAACATCTAGAGATAGGTCTTTAGCGCTTTTTTTTTGTGGAGACCCAAAATAAATCTGGTTGGTCTCACCAATATCTTTTTATTCGTCCGAAGAGGAATTAAAAGAAAAAACAAATTCAAAAATGGAACAAGCGATAGAGCGTTCGCAAATCTAAATAAATGAATGTTCAATTTTAAAAATGTAGTCTAAGAAAACCGCGACGATATTATAGATTTTAACGAAAATCTTTATGATGCAAGTTGCGTTCAAAATAATTCGCTTGATTAACGTCCAATTCGCTATGGATTAAATTATAAATTCAGTTATGAGAGCAGTATTTTACGATTTTTATTAGATAACAAAGAATTTAGTGCGGTTATAAAAGGTCATTGTTGTACGCATTTATGGGCTTATAAAATATTGAGATAATAGAAAAGTGGTTACGGTTTTTATATTTTATTATAGAGCCCTTCTAAACTTTGGTGTTGCATGGTAAATATAAATGTTATAATAGTTTGTTATATAAGGATGAAATATTTTTGTAATTTGGGTCGAAAAGCATATTTTAGGATTTAAAATCACCTTATCTGAGAATAGCCCAGTTTCCTTTTTATATTATTTTAAGATAATATTTGTATTACACTTTTAGATTGGTATTGATTTTTTTAAACTAAGTTTTTCGGTATGTGTCTATTTGTGGCATCCTAGCTCCCGGAAGGATGAAAAGTTTTTATTATATTTTTATTTTTTTGAGTGACCTCCTATTGTTTAAAATTAAATAATAGTAATAATTGTTTATCAATACGGCTATATTATTTATTCTTCTTATCAAAAAAAGGGTTTATTGTTGATGAAATTGTTCATATAATATATATCTGTAGATATTTTATTACCTGTTTTAAATATTTTTTTTTCTATACACATGAGTAAGAAACTTCATAGACTAATCTCTTTGTACTATGGCTTTGAAATAAATCTGAAGGAATACCTTAAACGTAGTTATTCAATGCCACAATGCGATCAATAAATCTTTCGTTTGCCCAATCAAATTATCGGCTAGTTACAAACGATATAAGTTCCATATGCTTTCAAGGACTACCAAAATAATTGACGTAACTAGATCATATCTCTAACCCCTGACATCACATATGTATGCATGTATCTAAACCAGTTCTCACTGGTTCTAATCTGTCAATTCGACAGCGCTTTCGCAAGAACCTCGCGAATATACAGGTGAAGGTAATGTTACACGAACTTTGATCTAGAAAGCTCGCTTTTTTATCTGTATTAGAAGGGGCTGATTTTCTCGCAGAACCGAGCAGACGTGTGATTTTTAATTTTTTTGCTTGGTGTGGTACCTAATACATCCGAAATATTGTTCTTATGTGAATTAAAAGTACATACTTTTACTTACAAAGTTATTTTATAGGGCTGGAATTGGGTACTAAATGAAAAAGATTTCCATACCATAATCTCCTATAAACATACTCTTTATGGGATACGCAACAAAAGTTAAATAGCAATTTATTTTATTTAATTCTTCACTACATATTTTAATAAATCCATTCACCACGTCTGTATAACTCAAACTACAGCACAGATTTTTATTCTGCTTTGAACAGATGGCGTGAGGTTGTTTTATATAATGTGTTAGATGTTTGACAACGCGTGCGGTAGACCAATAAATAGTTTTATTCGTAGTACCCACTAGACAAATTCATAAACATCGTACCGACATCAGAAATGTATCCCTGTATTTTGTATAAGTAACCAAGATATTATAGATATTTGTTCTACCAAATAAGAGTATTATTCTGACTTCTAGATGGCTATAACCTGCGATTGCCCGATGTCGCAGCCGGGACCCACGCTCGCCGCGACTTGCGGCGGCGGCGCCTTCATGCTCTTCATGGGGCTGCTGGAAGTGTTCCTGAGGAGCCAATGCGATTTAGAGGATCCTTGTGGGAGGACGCAGGTTTGATTTTCCACGAGTATTGTATATAAGACTCTTAAGAAGATTTATAACTACGTAGTATAAAACGTGGCGCTATCCGCCATCTGTGTGTATGATTAGATCTTATAATTGCGCCGCAGTTTTTGATTTAATTCTAGAGGAAGGTTTATATGTATATATCATGTATCATTTCACCCGTGCGAAGCCGGATCACTAGATCATTAATTTTTTATCCGGACGTTTCGAACATGTTACATTGAACGTTTAACAGTGAATCAGTTTACACAGGTATATGATTATTTTGGGAAAAGAAATATGTATATATGGATACTTAATGAATGTGACGTTTAGATTGGTTACTAATAGGTACATTCTGTATTGTCCGTATTTTTGAAATAAATTATTATAATTTTACAGTCTATAAAGGTGAATTCGAATCATTTAATTTTGTTTAACTACGGTCACAGTTAGATTCTGTATTTTGTAATTAAATTCACATAAAAATAGGAGGCCCTATAAAACATGTATCTAGTTAAAAAAATATGCAATTAAAAATGAAATGTTAAGATGATATTCATTGTAACAATTTGCATGGGCACTTAATTATTTAACTTAGGTGTCGTGAAATTGATGCATTCTTATTGTACTAACAATCCAATTAGCAATTTCCTTCGGTATTCCTTCAAACCTTCAAACAATCTATTAATAAAAGATTCCTCACAATATTCTCACTTGATACAATATCTTACAATAGAACACACAAAAGCGAGACAAATGCTCTAACACAATCTTCTAAATGCTCGTAATAAAAACGAATTTCTCCCAATCTTTGCGCAAGTCATAACTGTATCACAATAATTCTTTGTGGTGCGGGTACGACCGCAAGCCGCCCGCGGGTTTCAACCTTTGCCATCCAATCGAGTTGTAATCGTTGTTTACGCTAAAGGAAAACGTTACGTAAACGGTTTTAAAAATATCTATGCAATGAATGAGCTACAATGGGTTGCGGTTACTTCTATACTCTAATATACAGTTTCTTATCTAGATAAAGATGTATATGTGATCCCTGACTGCTATAAGCTGAGGCAGACCGCTAATATAGCATTAAATGTAATCGAAATTGATATAGGTAGATGATAGATGAGAATCATAGTTATACATTAAGCATAGCATTTGTAGGCACGAGCAACTTTTTTTATAATCCTTCTGTTTCTTTTTATTTTAAATGTTATCCTCTGTCTTGTCCTTATTGTAATGTTTTTGAAACGGATAAATGTTGTGAGGACTAAATAAAGATGATTTTGTTATTATTAATCAACAGAATCCTGAATATTATTAATTGCATTGTTTCTGTCCATTTGACACCATTCTAATATTATTCATCAATGATTTATGTAATTAAGTTGCGTGTTCTTTGATAACAATTTACATTGTAACTAAGTTTCCGTTATCCTAAATAATCGGAAATAGTAAACACGAATATGCACTCAAGACAAAATTGGAGGTGAAATCCTGGTTAGTTCTAGGTGCAATGAAAGCTCTAACATTTGCTTGGTTTTGACTCAGTACATGTAACTATATTACTAGTACAGTATTATCTGTGATTATAGCGTCGGTTTTTATGTGTTGCGTAGTGTGTGTATTACAAAATAAACATTTAATTAATGATCCTTATTTGTTTTATGTTTTCCATTTGCTTTTTTTGATCTTTTTTTTAATTATAGAATGCCTGTTCTGATAATATAATTCCTTTTTTACTAATTAGAGCATACTTACATGACATCTATTTATAATTTTTCTGAATTATATTAAAATAGAAAAGACAAAAGCTAAATTTTATTACCATGAAGATTTTGTTATAACAAAAAATCTATATTAAATACAATTTCTTTATACAAGCCATCTCATGTATATTTAACCGTTTCTTCCGTCACTTCGAAATGTCCATTAGTCCGTATTTAGTTACCAAATATGGACTTTTGAACTACGTTGCAAAACTCAATACTAATGCTCCTTAATGATCTTCTATGTAGTAATAAAGAAGAAATCGTGGGTGATGCCTATATATAGAATCAAATTCAGCTAAATCATCTAAAAAATAATCAATGAATCCATTCTGCATTTCTATTGAAATTTCTTTTTTTTACACGCTTTTTATTAGCTTCACCTGTATGTTTGTTTGTATGTTTGTTTGTATGTTTGTTTGTATGTTTGTTTGTAACCGACTTCTTTGGGCGCGATTTTGACCCATTTTAAACGGCCAGATTTCGTTCAAACTTTGTAGATTTATTGAGGACCGATGACAATACACTAATTTGATAAAATTATTCCAGTTTTCAATTTGCAAAATATGATTTTTGTTAAAGCGTGTTTTTTAGTTTTTTTAAACTATTATATTTTATTTTTTGTGTATATTGTTTATCTTTAGAACATTATTTTTTTCAACCGACGTGCACGAAGGAGGTTCTGTATTCGACTATAATATATATTAGGCATTTTTTAAAATGGCAAAGGCAAATTCCTAGGTAATTCTTTGGGGTTTAAACCGATTGTTGTGATTATTTTTTTGTTCAATAACTCATTTGGTCCCATTTTTGACTTTTGGGTGGTATTTCCCACCAAGAACGTCGGTGGCCTTGTTTGAAGAAAAGTATTCTTAACCTTAATTCCAGTAATATATTTTATCTTTCAACCAAAATTTATAAAATATTTGTCTTTATAGTATCGTCGTCACATGGACTCTGTATATGACTTCATCGTGGTCGGTGGAGGGTCAGCTGGTTCCGTGGTGGCCGCCAGACTGTCAGAAGTACCTGAGTGGAGAGTTCTGTTATTAGAAGCCGGTAAGGATGGTGTATGGCCTAACCCCTCATAAGAGGCCCGTGTCAATACAGTGTTAACATATTACCTATAGAGACTGACGATGGTGATAATAAATACACGAATTATGAGTCATCACTACATAGTATAAAACAAAGTCGCCTTCTCTGTCCCTATGTCTCTATGTATGCTTAAATCTTTAAAACTACGCAACGGATTTTGATGGAGTTTTTTGAAATAGAACACCTATTAAACTACTCCAAATTTAACACGTGCGAAGCCGCGGGCAAAAGCTAGCATGATATATATAAGAGTTTCATGTGAAAGAAATGAAAAACTTTTTTTTCGAAACTGATTTAGTACAAAATAGTAAGTAGGTCATTTAGTTTTGATCAAATTTTATGATTCAATAAGTTAAATCTGAATATTTTAATAACGTCGTAAATTCTTCGTGATTCAGGTGAACTTTTAAAAGTATTAAAGCTTTTATTTTTTTTTGTGTCATAGCGGGCAAAGAGCTGGTGTTTCACTTGATGGTAAGCGATGTCCACCGCCAATGAACATTCGCAGGGATAGTGCCTCTTTAATAGTAGTAGGTAGGGATAAAATAGAAGGAATAGACTAGGAAGTCACATATTTATGCCATTTTAGCGAATAATTGCTTTGAATAATGTTACATTAGTAGAATATCTATTATTATAGGATTCGATGAGCCAACCGGGACCCAAGTGCCCTCCATGTTTTTGAACTTTATCGGATCGAGCATAGACTGGGGTTATCACACGGAACCAGAGCAAGCCGCGTGTCTGGGTGAAAAAGAAAGGAAATGTTATTGGCCGAGGGGAAAAGTAAGTGTGGATAATATCAATTCTTAAAACTTATATTTTATGGTGGACAGGGCTTTTTTCAATTATTATGGCAAGATATTGTGAAACTATTTGTTTGGAAATCATATGAGAATTATTATTGCTTATTAATATAGCTCAAAGTTTGTTTATCTTCTTTTTTCTAACCCTAAATCTATCTACATATAAATTTATCTGTGAAAAAGGAATATTTTGACCTTGTAATAATTCTCACTTCATATTTTGATACTTTTTTTATCATATTATGACTAATTAAGTTTCACCTTCAGGTTTTAGGTGGTACATCAGTAATGAACGGTATGATGTATATAAGAGGATCCAGACATGACTATGACGAATGGGCAGCAGCTGGCAACGAAGGGTGGTCTTATGAAGAAGTTCTACCGTATTTCATGAAGTCAGAGGATAATAAACAAGTTGAGGAAATGGATAAAGGTTACCATGGCACTGGTGGACCGCTCACCGTGTCACAGTTTCCCTACCATCCACCGCTCAGTCAGAGTTTGTTGAAAGCTGGAGAGGAACTTGGTAAGTTATTTGATTTGTATTCAGTTATCCAAAACTCTCGTTACAGAAGATATGGAATAGGGTTGCATTGAACCTTGCACCACCGGTTCATTATTGTACCACTTGAATCTTAGGAAAATGTGATATGTTAGTGGTTTCTTTGTTTTTTTTTTTTATTAAATCTTTTCTAATGATTTATTGTCTTGCGAGTGTTATTGACAAGATTGTGTGCTAGTGTTACGTTAACGACTAAAAATCAAAATGATTGGCCAAATTATGGTATTAGTTATGGACTATTGCACGAAATTTTATTAGTTTTGACAATAGCCGTGACCGGCTAATGACACAACCCATAAAATCTTCACTATTCTAAACAGTCCTTTGACGCTCCACTCTTTATTCTATCTTTGCACTTACCTTCTTATCTACTTAAATCAATCAATCAATCAACCGTTGTAGGAGGTACAACAATTTTTGTACGACCGTCAAGAATCCCCATGACCACGCTCTCTATAAAGCGTTCGAAACGTCCTTATTAATCAAATATCATACAACAACTTAATAATAAGTCCATTGTGCTCGTCTTGTCTTCTTCTCGTGATATTAAATACATTAAAATCGCGTATAAAATCCGTTAAAATCTCGTATTTCTAAAGTAAATATTTTCAACAAGGTTACCAAGTTCGTGATCTAAACGGCGAGATCCACACGGGCTTCTCCATCGCGCAGACGACCAACCGCAACGGGTCCCGCCTGAGCGTGGCGCGCGCGTTCCTCCGTCCCGCGCGACGCCGCCCCAACCTGCACGTGATGCTGAACGCCACCGTCACTAGGGTCCTCATCAACCAGACCACTCGCCAGGCGTATGCTGTGGAAGTGAGAAACAGCTTCGGAGGCACCGAAGTCATCTTCGCCAATAATGAAATTATATTGAGGTGCGTGTAAGCTTTTAACAAGGGTTCAATTTGTTATTGTTAATGTTATTGAAATGATATTTTTAGTCATCCGCTTTGACGTCCAAAATGTTCTGCTTAATTTTAGATACATTTAATCTGAATTCATTGATTAATATCCTATTTATGTCTCAATTTAATATTTTTAAGAAAAAGACATAAATTTGTAACAGTAAATAAATAAACTTACTTATTTTCAAATAGACTATGTCCGTCGCCAATATCTATTTTATCTATCCATAATTTCACAGATCCCATTTGCATCTCAACCTAACATTAAAATCATGAATTCCCTTTGTACCAATTCCAGTGGCGGTGCAGTAGCGACCCCTCAGATCCTACAGCTCAGTGGTGTAGGAGACCCCGAGGTTCTCGCACGAGCGGGAGTTCCACTCGTCCATAAACTTCCTGGAGTTGGTCAAAATCTTCACAACCATGTTACCCATTTCTTGAGCTTCACGATGAATGATAATAACACCGCGCCTTTGAACTGGGCTACCGCTATGGAGTATCTGCTGTTTAGAGATGGACTTATGTCTGGGACAGGTTGGTTTGAACTTCTTTGTTATTGTTGTACTAAATACAATAAACATTGAATTTAGGTCTGTTAGGGACCAATATTAAATTCCCTGATTTCAAATTACTTTTTTAGAATATGTTCCTTGACGTAATTTTTAATAGAATAAAAAGACAATCTAACATAATTTAAACATAATTTAACGGGATAAAAGTACTATAAAATAGCAGCTTTTTTAAACTATTATTAGCTATACCGTTTATTTGTTTCCCGTTTATAATCTCAAATCACAAATTCAATGTTTCCCAATTATTTATTCCAGGAATATCCGAAGTGACAGCATTTATAAATACCAAATATGCGAATCCCGAAGAGGACAACCCGGATATCCAAATGTTCTTCGGCGGTTTCCTCGCAGACTGCGCCAAGACGGGCATGGTGGGGGAGAAGCTTGGAGACGGTTCTAGAAGCATCCAGATGTTTCCAGCTGTTCTGCGGCCCAAGAGCAGGGGCAGGATTGAGATAGCCAGTGCAGATCCATTTGCGCATCCAAAGATTTATGCCAAGTTAGTAGTCATTTAACTGTTTTATTAAAGATACAGTATATAATTAAACTTTTAAATCTTCCTTATATTATAAAGGATTTAGCGAGCTCAATCCCTTTATAACATAATGTTTTGTCTAAAAGTTAAACGAATGCCTATTTCCAGCTACCTCACGCACCCGGACGACGTGAAAGTTCTGATCGAGGGCATAAAGTTCGCGATCAAACTGTCAGAGACGGAGGCGCTGAAGCGCTACGGCATGAAGCTGGACAAGACGCCCGTGGCGGGCTGCGAGCGGTACCGCTTCGGCTGCGACGCGTACTGGGAGTGCGCCGTGCGCGTGCGCACCGGCCCCGAGAACCACCAGGCGGGCTCGTGCCGCATGGGGCCGCGCGCCGACGCGCTCGCCTGCGTCGACCCGCTGCTGCAGGTGGGTGTGCTGTCCCCTGCAGAGGAGAATCTAGGCATAGGGAAGAAAGAGAAAAAAACAGCCATTTATTTTTAAATATATAGATTTTTTAATCTAGACACTTAAAAAAATTAAGATAACATAGACAAGACTAAGGAAGATTATGTTGCTGATATAGGTTTATGGACCAGGTTAGAAAAGACTGACCAACCACATCCTGGTGTTCCCCACAGGTGCAGGGCATCGACCGGCTGCGCGTGGCGGACGCGAGCGTGATGCCGCGCGCGCCGTCCGGCAACACGAACGCGCCGGCCGTCATGATCGGCGAGCGCGCCGCTGACTTCATCAAGCGCCGCTGGCTGCCGCACCAGGTCAGCTTCCGCTCCTTTTGTGCGCTATAAGCGCCCGACAGAGCTGGTGGTTCACCTGATGGTATGCGATCACCACCGCCCATGAACATTCACAGGGATAGCCACGGCGATCATTATGCTAAGGTCTTGCTTTAAATATCATCTTCGTCAGCCTATATATGTTCCCACTACTGGGACACAGGTCTCTTGTGAGCGTTTAGGCTATAATCCACCATCTTGACCTAGTGCGAGTTGACTATAAATATACGTAACTATTAATATTATAACAATTTATGTCATATCGGACGACTGAGCACGATTAACACGGCCCATAGCTCATGAACTTTTGCTACCACAGCAAATGTTCATTGCCCGTTTTAAGGGGTAAAGCAAAAGGAAAGGATTAAGGACATGAATGAATCTGACTGTTCGAACGAAATAACGTAGCATGCTACAATTTCACGCCAATTTATTAAAAAAATATGCTATTTGGTAAGATAATTTATTTTATAAAGGAAATTACACTTATATACACGATATTAAAAGTGATCAATACATTATAATATTGTAAAATTGTCAGAAGCCACAGAAACAACAACAATTAAACATTATAAAATTGTTAGAAGTCGTTCTAATTCCAGAATAACTAAAATAACTGGCACATTAGACACTATACAATATATAATCTGTGCAAAGGCTTACAATACTGTTGCCAACATTTTGACTTCATCATTAAAAAATGATCTTCTCTGCATTCACAACTTTTCAATCATAATAGCAGAGGCGCCACCACCACCATTACAAGTAGTAGCTACACCTTTTTGACCTTCCTTCATAACATGACACAGATGTATTTTCTTGTGTTTGGTTTCACGCGAGTATTATACATTTAGAAATTAAAAACTTTTCAACGGATTTTAAACGCGATTTATTCATTATATTATTAACCCGACGTTTCGAACACTTTACAGCGAGCGTGGTCAGTCTCCCCGTGACCACGCTCGCTGTAAAGTGTTCGAAACGTCGGGTTAATAATATAATGAATAAATCGCGTTTAAAATCCGTTGAAAAGTTTTTAATTTCTAAATGACACAGATGTGCAACCAACCTCGATCCAGACATCCCAATCGGATGACCTAAGCTAACGGCACTTCCGTGAACATTAATTTTATTTGAATCTATACTTAAGAGTCTTTGATTAGCAATAGCAACTACGCTAAAAGGTTCATTGATTTCCCAGAGGTCTATTTCGCTCGCTTTAAGTCCAGTTTTTTCTAAAAGCTTCGATATAGCAATCGATGGGGCTATTGGAAATTCAATAGGGTCACATTCTCCGTCAGCATATCCAAGGATACGAGCAAGCGGTTTCAATTGTAATTTTCTTGCAGCATCACCAGTCATCATAACAATAGCAGCTGCGCCATCGTTTAACGCTGCTGCATTACCAGCTGTTATTGTCCCATTCTCTTTTTCGAAGGCTGGCTGTAGATTTTTGAACGTTTCGTAATTTATTCTTTTATGTTCTTCATCTTCAGCAAATACTATATCCTTCCCTCGTTTTTGTGGTACACGTACAGGCACTAGTTCAGCATCAAAAACCTTATCTTTATATGCGGCTTCTGTTTTTCGGTAGCTGTTTATTGCGTGTTCGTCTTGTTCTTCTTTTGATATATTGAACTTTTTAGCGATATGTTCACCGCAATTGCCCATATGTATTTGATTGTACACATCAGTCAGACCGTCGTATAATATTCCGTCAACTAATTGCGTTCCACCGTAAGCTATTTCTCCTCTTTTTAAATAGAAAGGAATGTTCGACATGGATTCCATACCACCAGCTATCACGACGTCTTGAGTTCCAGTTTGCAAACATTGGGTAGCAATCAATACAGATTTTAAGCCTGATGAGCAAACTTTATTAACAGTCGTACAAATTGTGCTTGTTGGTAGGCCACCAAATATAGCGGCTTGTCTTGCTGGTGACTGTCCAAGATAAGCAGAACAAACATTTCCCATGTAAACCTGGAAAAGTTATACGGACTTTTATTTTCAATCTTAAAGTGCGGACGGTAAGGATGAATCGTATAATGTAAAATTTTTAATGCATTCGTATTTGATTTAGTACAATAGAGGCTCTTTACTGCTTATCAGGTTATTATCTGTTAATAACATCGTCATTTCTCAAGAATGTTGCATGTAATTGTGTTAATTACTCAACATTTTATTAAATAAGCATAAAGAAATTTTATTTTGACAAAATATCAACGGTTCATCAGTATTTTCTCTAAATCTTATTTTCTTCATACGATTCTATATCATAAAATTTTCAACTTTGACTCTATTTATGATAATTGATATCCATAAAAATTACTCACCTCTTTGACTTCTTCTTTCGCTATACCTGCTCGTTCTACAGCTGCCTTCACAGCAACACCACCTAATTCTGTAGCTGATAAACTGGCCAGACTTCCTCTAAACGATCCTATAGGTGTTCTCACTGCAGACACTACCACAACTTCGTTTAACGCAATATTTGTGGACATCATGACTTTTATTTTTATTATAGAAACTGTTACGCTGTTAAAACCCGATATATTCTGTTCGATTTATAATTCTAAGAGAGTAAACTGATTCTGTTCACAGAACAATGATCAATAAACGTATTAGATGCTATTTACGAACGCGAATGATGCAATCTAAGATTGCGTTTACATGAGTGATTTATATACAGAAAAATAGTAAATTACAATTATTAGTTTGAAATTGTATGAAATTCAATGACAATGCTAAAGATGAAAGGCAAATAATACATTTAAAAACTTAGCTAAAGGCCACCTTATCGCTAGGTAGCGATCTCTACCAGACAATCCTTAAAGTTATCTTCTTAAATCATCCTCTATAATAGTGATTGATTTATGAGTAATATCGACCGTCGTTGAATTTAGAAAATTTAAACGAAATATTTTGGGAAATTAATGAAAATTTGATATTTATTTATAAATAAGTAGTTTCTCGACCAGACTAGGCCTTTATTTAGAGTTTTAATTGAGACAAGTAGGTGACAAGCTAAAAATTGTTGAAATCCGCTCAGCCGTTATTGAGTTACAAGGGTATAAATAACACTTCTTATATAGGTTTAGAAGATATAACTATGAGTAGATACCAACATAGGAAGCGTCCTTACCATCGCCATAGTCTTTATTATATGGTAGACCTTTCAATAATTAATTCTACAATTACCTTTGCAATATTACTAATATTACAAGTGATGAGTGTAACTATAGAATTGTTATAATCAATAATAAAGTATTCAAATAGTACCAACACATGCAAATAATATGTGCCTGCGCTTGTGAACATTGCCTTAGAATCCATAGGCATCGTTTATTGTAACTGCGCCATCAGAGCTCCTAATAAGAAGCCCCGCTAAGTCGTTTGTTCGTACAAACGTAATTACGATTTCCTTTGCGACATAACCGTTTTAATTTCCGCTTAACACTTCATTCGCGAAAATTGTATATTTTATATGACCAATTGTGCAACAGAATAAAAAAAATAATACACCTTTCACGTAAAAGTACTTTATTTTTTCAGATACCTTATCAATCTGACCAAGGAGGAATCTCAAACATCCTTAGTGTTAGTGAAAGCAGGTATCCCGGTTGGCAACCCTGGCGATAACTAATTTAAGAGTAACTGTATCAATAAAATTGTAATTATTTATGTATGAAACAATATGTTTTTAGTAGAAAGTTTCAAATATAACGGAATATTTGTGACGCAAGGACTACTACGGTCTGCTTCATACCAATTAAGGAACCCCAGTTCTTTTCAGGTTATTTATTAGAAAATTTAAATTTTATAAGAATTATTTCACCAGGTTGTCTTAGTATTGTAAGATTGTAGGTTATAATTAGAGATAAACAATATGTAAATGCTTGTACAAATACTCGATAGAAGTAGGATATTTATCTATGTTTTAGTATAAGTAGTTGTAAGATACTTACATAATCAATAAGTAGGTGTAGCAAGTAGGTCATTTATAGTTTTCAACAAAATTAAAAAAGATGTAGGTACAAGTACAACATATTGATCAAATCATGTAATTTATCCGTTATGAAGTCCTAAATTCTAAACAGATTGCTATTTAATATTATTTTATTGTTAAAAAGGCATTATTAAGAAGCGTATATGATTATGAATAATGAATATTTTTCATCTGCAAATATTATCCTCTACAGGCTATTCAGAGTAGATAAAGTCCACTATATTATGTTACCTAATGCATGCGTTTATCCATAATAAATATAATAAGGCGTCTATACATTATGAATCGTTAAAATAATTTGTATTTATTATTATTTTAAAAATTGCTGCACTTTTAACGCAACACATTTTTGTCGTTTTTTAAGAGACGTTTACTATCAGCAATACCTAGCTGGACATCTGATATTATGAGATATCATATTACTGACTCGTTGTGTGTTTTTCAATGATATTTATTAGTGTTCTTCTATTGTAGGATAATAAATTACAGGCGATTCATTGCAATGTTAATAAAAAATCTTCAGTAAACAACAGTAGGTAACAAAAATATTTTTTAATTTATTCCCACATCTAACAATTATTCTTTCTAGTTCTAGTTTTTCGTGTATTTTATGTGAATTTTTTTTAGTATCAAAATATAATATGTTACCAGCACATGTGCTATTTTTTAATAAACTTTTAAGTGACTACTCTAACGCTTTTTTTATTATTTTATTCCCCTCTCCATTTGTTTTATACAAACATAATTTAAGTGCTTCATTTTAAGCTTAACAACGCGTAAAAATAAAATTATAAATGCGTGTGTGTGTGTGTGTGTGCGCGCGTTTGTTTTTATGTGTGCGTGTGTGACGTGAGTTTGTTTATTCTTATTTGCGTCTATAAGTACTTTAATATGTTTTAAAACTAGTCGTCTACTCTGTCTCGACTTAATCTAATGTTTGCTTAATGATAATGTGAGTGTCAATTAATTATTGTTTTTGCAATTTTTTTACTTAATTATAATAATTGAAATTATAAATATTAATTATAAAGGGCATCTTAAAATGAGTGCTGTCTAATAATCTCGGGTTTTGAGCAGCAAAAGCGGAGACGCAGCCTTTTGGTTCATTATGAGGTATAATAATATGGGATGTTGTATGAAAAATGTTTGAAGCATTGTAAATTACGAATCCTGCTGCTACTATTACTATTATTATAAATACGAAAATTTGTAAGGCTATGTGTGTGTTTGTTGCTCTTTCACGCAAAAACTACTGAACAGATTACAATGAAATTTGGTTGGACAACTGGAATAACATAAGGGCCAACTATTTATCCCGATATTCCTACGGGATACGGACATACGCGGGTGAAACCGCGGGGCGCAGCTAGTGTGATATAAAATTCAATTATTTACAATGCAATTAAAAAAAAATTACAATTACTACTCAAGTACCCCACAATAATTTAAAGAAATAAATAATAAATATAATGCCAGAAGTTGTAGCTTGACTTTAACTTAAAAATAGTTGGTAGGTACTCATTGTCAGTTTCGTGGTAGATTGGTAAAATTTTGTAGTATCAATACTGAATACTCAGAGTGTATATATGAAGAAAACTTCTGAGTACTCTGTGGTTTGCCAACGTTATCTGTGGTATTAGTTAGTTAATATACAACAATGTACTCTGTGGTACTATATTAGACCTGTGTGTCAAACTCAAAAAGTGAAACGACAAAGTGTAAATTGCAAAAATTGACAATTGCTACATAGTACATGTTCAGAGTAATTCCGAATTTGATCAATAAAAATTGAAACAGATCTTCCTATCTAAAATAAATCCGCAGATACTACGTAAAGTCTTTTCTGTTATAATTTTTATAGCATTTTTACATCCAAAGATTATATCAGAAACGACTGTAAGCTGAATAGAGTTCAGGTTAGTTTCATAAGTTATAAGAAATATAATTTCTCTATACGACTATTGTATATTTTTTTTCGGATATGTGTATTTGCGAAGTATGGACATAGAAGTTTTCTTCCAGCTGCATATTCGTGCATGGAAGCTAATAACGTGGGGCCGCATCGTTCATTTTGTTGTACCTAGCAGTTTTACAAAAGGCTTAGCTCTGTTATACGTTGGAGCAAGTCTCTTGCAAACCTGCAACATTCCTCGACTTAATCTGTGATCGACAATGATGTAATGATTTACTCGCATTTACATCTAACGATGGTAAAAATCCAATTGTGTGCTGTCAATGGATTTTTAGAATTATCGTCATGTGTAAATGTTCGCCAACTTTCTATGAATATTCTTCATAAATTTCGTTGTGATAGCATAATAGTTGGTTTAAGAATTTTATAATTGCTTCCTAGAAACTCATTGATAAACATGTAACATGCTTGATTGGATTTTTTAATTAAATTTTTATTAAGTAATAAGCTCCCAATCCAATATTGTTATATCTTTATTGTCTGTGACATAGTCGTGCATATTGATCTTAATTTTTGTTTATAAACTAATATAAACAATGTATAACATAAATCCTGGACTTTTTAAATTTAAGCAGCAGCATTCTAAAGGCTAACTGTGAGGACATACAATTATATATCTTTTATTCATAGTAACACATTCTGAGTACCTATGTACAATTATATGACTATACTAAAAGAGGAAACATTCATATAAATAAACTGATCAACTGATTTCAAAAACTCTTTCACCATTTCAAAGCTGTATTATTCCTGAGTGACAGGCTTCATTTTGTTTTTATTACCACAGTCTATATCAGGCACCTAGTATTAAATATTATTCACTTAATTTTCTAATAAAAAAAGTGAATAAAAATTTATATATTTTAAATAATAATTAAAATATAAAAGGTTCGCATTTGATACAATTGTAATCAGCCCCTTAAAAAAATCCTTTTTCGTTAATTATCAATTACCACATGTTGCTATTTTTATCAGAAACATTTTAAGATGAATGATGTGTAAGAAGTTCTGAGATTCCACAACAATATACCAATTACCATAAATATAGACATAATTCCTTAAATTATTAAATGTCTTCTTTGATACTTCCATCTTTCTTTATAAAACTTAATCCCATGACCTACTAGCAGCATATTGTAGAAGGAACTACATAAACATAGCCTATTAACTCTTCATTTTCTTTATGCGTATTCATTTGATTACAACTCACACAGTACAACTATTGTAGTGTTAAAAGATGTATTGGAGCAATGAACTGTAATAAACATTACATACCTATAAAAAAAACTTTTAAATATATAGGAACATGCAGTGCATAGTAATTAAGGCTTGAAAAGCTTAAACTGGCTAAGTAAAATTTGAAATAAAATGAGTGAGCATATTGTGATTATAAATTTATTTTTAAAATTAGGCACAATTGCATGAGCATAGCTACAGTACAAAGCAATCTTTAAACATATGTTAGCCCATTTTGCTTTTCTTAAAAACACATTTTTGATGCTAGGCCCAATAACAAATTTTTTTATTAATTATTAATGAGGCGGTATAAACTCTTGTGGCCATTATGCATTGAATAGTGCAAATAACTTATAGCAAACGTACTCTTATGCGCAGCAAAGGCAAAATGGTTTGTGGATAATATAATTTCAATATTTTATTTCATGGTTTTCTTTTTAATGTTACGATGGAGTAGCTATGAATCAGGTAGTGTATAATCAATATAAAAAATGGAAGAAATAAAAAGGTTTGAACTTAGTACTTTTTTTAGGTTGAATAAACATGAGTGAGGTAAATGGTATTCCGCCAAATAAAAAGGCGAAATTAGAAATTCCAGTAGTAAATGATGTTGATAATCAAGATTTCACGGAAGATACTCAGGCTGATGATGATAATTTTGTGATGGATGATAAGTACAACAACTTTGTGACGCAAGAGGAATTGCAGAAGTTAAAGGAGTTCAAAATTCTGGACGAAGTCAAATCTGATGATGAGTCAAGTGATGGCAGCTCGGTCACCTCTGAGGGTATTGTATTGTAGTATAATAAGAGAATTTTTGAGTCTTTCTAGTTATTATTATTGTGCATATAAATTGAGAGTGTATTAAAAGGCGATAAAACAGGATATTATTAGTTATTAATACTGATCAATTTGGCTATTATTTGTTTTGTATGTACATTCTCCAGACATACCCGAGGAAGAGATAGAGAAGATGCTGGAAGAAGACTTACCGGAAGATTTTAAAGGTGTTCCTAAACCAAAAGAAAAACCATATATCTTACGGTCCAAAATTATTATGGAAGGTAAGATATAATTAAAGATAAATTTAAAATTTTGACAAGTATCTATTTATACTATAGCTTTTTCTATAGATTATATGGGAAACAAGGAAAAAAATACAGCTTATTAATTCTTATATACATCACATGCCATATAAGTTAGTACATAAATGTGGTTTTGTGTATTCAATATTCTTAGTAGTAAATATTCTTAGATAATATACAAATTATTAGAATGACATGACATGACTATAATTATAATAAAGTTCAGTTTTAAGTTAAAATTATATCATGCAGTTGCATTGTAAATCTCTAGATTTCAAATATTCCTAGATAGTGTGGTTGCCCTCTCTAACACAAAAAAAATGTAAATCACTCAAAATAACACAAATTATTAAGTGTTTCTAGACAAAACAAATCATAGCCACACTTTAACATAGACATTATTTTTACAGAAAAGGGTATAAACCCTTTTGAGGTTCTGCCCTTAGATTGGATCTGCGCTAGACATATGAGTGGTATCCCCGTATATATGCACCGGCCCAGTCGTGTAGTCACTCTAGCAAAACCATATTGCCTTGGAAAAAGCAATATTCAGGTAAATTATTGATTTTGAAGTAACATATTTAAAAATTGTTGGAATTTATTATAATATCCACTCTTGCCTCCTTGCACAAACTGTATCTTAGCAATTTGGATAATTTTAATAGTAAGTATATAATACAACACCAGATAAATAATTTGCATTGTACTTTTGTGTACTTTAGCTTTTGTTTGAACATGAATTAGTAAAGAAATAATACCTCATATTTGGCCTGTTTCTAATAGACAATATCATTACAGCGACACGACATTCCAATTAGTGCTATCCCATGCCTAGCCTATAGAAGAGCTTTAGAAGAAGAAGAAAAACAAAAGGAAATAGATAAAAAAATACAAGAGCAAATAGAAATTGCTAATGCTCAAGTGAAAAAAACGGAGACGCCTCTTAGTAAAGGATTAAACAAGTTAAATGAAAAGTTGGCCTTCAAACCATATGACATATCAAAGAAGACAATTGATTCAGTTAAAATAGAAGTGAATGCTAATGTGTGTCCATTTAAAAGAAGTATGCAAGATAGTAGTAAAGATGAATGTAACAGGAATAAGGAAACATCTAGTAATGATGTTAATGATATTACTGCAGGTGAAGCTGGGGAAGTAAGTTCTGAGAAAATTGAATTTAAAATTCAGCCTATTACAGAGGACTCAAATAGTATTAACGATGAAGCATTTAAATCAAATTATGATAATGAAACTCAAGATATTAAATGCAACACCAATAATAATGTAGAGAGCAATGATAGTTTAAGTAATGCTGAGAGCAAAGCTGAAGGAGATGAAAATACTGATACGAATGCTGAAAAAATTCCGTTAAACATACAACCAGTGATACTGCCAGGAGGAGTAGCCATGCCACCTCCAAGAGTAGAAAACGTTAATACAAGTTGGAAAACACAGCATCTAACGTATGAACAAATAAATGAATATTGTAAGAAACTGTTCCAATTTAAAACAGTGGAGGTGATGCAGTTTAAGTAAGTTTAATCGATTTTATGGTTATGTGTATATTTACATGTGCAAATATGATAAATAGATGTTTAACAGATAATTATCTTATAATATAACAAGTTGTGATAGAACAAAGCAATTTAACCTGCTTAATTTTAAACAACCATTTTAGGTTACTTTTAGTCTCCAAAGTGTAAGTAATGATGGTTTTTTTTTGTTAATAAGTATTAATGTATTTATTTTGCTAGGCGTTGGGCGGACCGTCGTAAATACACCAAAGCTCGAAAGGCCTTACAACATCCCACTTTACCGGAAGGAACGAAGCTCATTACAATACCCAATAATGGACAAGAAAATGGTAAATTTCAAGTCTATATTTCAATGCTAATAATATAACGCTGAGGACTTTGTTTGTTTGAATGCTGTAATTGCATGAATTACTCATTAAATTGCAAAATTTATTTCACCATTGGATATATAAATTATTCCTTAGTACTATATGTTAAGTCCCGTGTCCCCTACTGGGGCACGGGGCAGATGATATACATCTGTTTCACTGATCGATTTTCTTTATGGACAAGTAGGTGATCAGCCTGCTGTGTCCTGCCAGACCGAGACTTTTTTTTTATTGTCCCCACCGGGAATCGAACCCAGGAACCCAGGAACTCCGCTTTTTACGCTCACGCGTTTACCACTGTACCCAGGAGGCGTCATTAATACTATATAGTAAATATATATTTCAAAATTGAATAAAAATAAAAAATAACTTAATTTTCCAGGTGGTAAAGGCAAAAGAGACTGGGTGATGAATATGAACGGACGGTGCTATTTATCTGTCTTCCATGAATATGTTTATCGGGCGCTGCATAAACAGCCTGTGTATGAGTTTACGCAACTAGGTATGTATTACTGCTTTGTGTTGTTGTAAATGATAGTAATTGTTGGATGCAATTACATGACATTGTGAATGAATTATTTTGTGCATCGTAAGAATGAGTAATACATATATTTTTTTAATTTATGAGCATTTTAATGCTTTAAAATAAAAATGTATTTGCGTCTTGGAACACCGGACAGAAGTGAGAACCTGATTTAATTTAACGTACGACCGGATTACGGCTAGCACTGTGGATTAGAGAAGCCTTGTATGTGTGTTGACTGACATTGAACCTTATTTTAATGACGCAAAGGCCTAATTTGAATTCACTTACTTCGATCTTTATAAGAGATACTACAACCGTACAACTGACATTGAATCTGACATAACATCAAAATCATGCATTAACTTTATTTCGATTGACTCTTTCTTCAGTGACTGTGTGTTTTCTTAAGTGACTGCGTGTTTTCTTTAGTGACTTAGTGCTTTCTTTAGTGACTGCGTGTCTGTATGTTCATTTGAAGTGAAATTTATCCCCAAATGATTCCAGAGAACGCGTCCAACCCGTACCAGGCGACGGTGTTCATCGGCGACATGCGGTACGGCGTGGGCTACGGCAGCAGCAAGCGGCAGGCCAAGGCGGCGGCGGCCCGGGCTTCCATACAGATACTCATACCGGAGATGAATGAGGAGATCGCCGCGCCCAACTCGAACGAACCGGATTTCTCGGTACTTTTTTTTTAATACGACACAAAGAGTAGTCGTCAGCACCTTGGGTTTCAATGGATGAGTGGCGGGTTTGAGACCAGACGCGTGTGCAAGAAATAAATTGATTTATCTGCACGTGAGCATGGCTCGAATCGGTGAAGGAAAACATTGTGAGGAAATCGCCATGACCAAGAATTAAAAGTTCGACGACATGTGATATTTCCAACCCGCACTTGGCCAGCTACTGCCGTAGCGTTTACCATCAGGAGAGTCACCATCTACATTGCTGACGATGAAATAAAAAAGCCTGTGTCTTCCACATAGGTCTTCTAACGTCATCACTTACACTGGAATTACTACTGCTTTAAGACGTGTATCGTGTATCGAAACCAGGATCGCACAGTTAACGATTATGTTCTATTCTTTGGATATAATGCGAAAATGTATAGCTGCTTTCAAATTACAATAAAGATTTGTAGAATGTGTTTTTAGTTGCGACATATTCGGGGGAAATACTCCTTATGCCATTTGACTCAAAGCGTCGAATTTCGACGATCCTAGTGATTTTCTAAAGATTAATTTATTTCACATAGGGAACAATTGTTATTTTAAAAATTATCAATAACAATTACAATAATATTTATTATAAAAATCGAAATTTCCAGTTCTTTGACTACGTGAGTGTGGAGGATCCCCGCA
>NC_052124.1:1129474-1143392 GCF_012273895.1 Zerene cesonia | reverse complement strand
ACACACGCACACGCACGCACACACACAAACAGACACATAAGACAATTATAGACAAGAGAAGAGGTGAAAAACTATGTAGGTGAAAAACTATGTCTTAATAGACATAAATAAAAAAAAGCTGTATATTCGTTGCTCCACCGTGACGGAAACAAAGAAAACAAAGGTATGGATTTACAGGAGAAAGATGGAGGGTTGGTAGGTATGAGCTTAGAATGGTCCAGACAGAATTTTTCTCTCCATCTCTCTCACACACACACACACACACACGTCGACATTCGTGCTTATATTCGTGTACGGATGCGCGTATTGTGCACACATACATGCATACTCGCAATTATAAGTGCATTCATGTAGTGTGATAGTAAGCTGTCTTAAATGTTTTTTTCTTGTTTACTTCTTTAATATATAACTTGATAAGATCACAAATTTAAAGTAAATTTACTTTAAATTGTATAAAATCATAAAATGTACTACTTATTATTATTTATAATTATTTAAATCCTAAGTTATTGTTATTTATACATCCAATCTAATGCTCACTTCTGTAATTGCAGGTGAAAAAGCTAGAATTTCAAAAAATTCAACTCACCATGCAGGTCGGCAAACACAGCGCATCCGTTATTTGTAAAAATAAGAAGGCGGCGAAACAGCGGGCTTCGCAAGCTATTCTACAGGTAATACAGTAAAGTGCAACAATTATGTTAATAAAGAAATAATTGAAACAGCTCACTTAATTTTTCGAGTATATTTCTAAAAATTATGGATTAAGCACATACAATGATAAATATGTGAGTCTATTCTATATCATACAAAAATATAAAAAAAAACACTATTATTTGCTCACTATAATTCAAGTGTTTATGTTATTTATTTATTTATGATCTATGAAAAACTTTGCATATCAATAAAGAAAATGTAAAGAGCTTAAAAACAGTCAATTACATATAATATTCAACTTGACAAAATTGAAAAAAAATCTAATTCAATCTAATACAGATTGATATGTAGTAACACTGAATTTTGACATGAAGCGATAGCTCTCTTCGATTACTGGATCGATTAACCAAACAGACTCATCAGTTTTACAATATTATTTAACAATTGGTTTTAAAATGGATTCCAGTCGCTCCACCCGCACATACGATCGTGGGGGTCTCTCCTGCGGCTCTACGGCTCGCGGTCCATAAAGAGCTGCAAAGAAAAAAAGTTGGAAGAGCAGCAAATAACACTCTTACAAGACAAAGCGAGACGGAACGAGCCGAATTACGCCGTACTCGAGAAGTTGAGGAACGAAATGCTGAAGCTGAGAGCGAGGGACGAGGCAGTTGTGCCAATTGGTACATTGATGCTAACGGAGGACCTGCCAACGCATTCAGGCTCCAATTTGAATAATGTGGATTTGTAGAGGTTGTTTAAGGGTGAAAAATGTGAAATTGTTTATGATGGTTGGAGTGTCAGTTGTAGTTGGTGAAATGTGATTTTTTTTGTGAAATTTTAAAAGTGAGAACATCATAGTGTATATGTAAGTATTGAATGATTAATTTTCTATAAGCAATATTGTAACAAGTCCAAAAACGAATGGTAAAGGAATTAGAGATTAGTACTTTAATGTAAAATAAAAAACTTAAATTTAAGAGTCGATTTATTAATTAATAAATATGCAGAATCTTATCATGCCTATGTATTTCTGTAAAGTGCTTATTTTCGTTAGATATATTATAATCAAATATATTCCATGTTTAACTATCTGCCAATTAAGTAAATTTTATTTATTGAGTTCCTAGTGTATGCATTATTTGTGAGAAATTATTTATTTTTATTAAATATTGCAAATAACACTACTTGATAAATACATTGTTCAGGGCTAGAAATATATAACGGACCAGAAATTTGTCATTTTATTGTAAAAAAGCACACACTTAGACAAGCATTTATTAGAGTTTAAGAATGTAGTTGTAACAAATTAGATAGATATTCATTCAATCTTATCAAATGCAATAGTATTGTATGTCCTTTGATAGGTCTGTTCCTTTTTTAATTCATGTGTCAAAGAAAAACTGTTCTCATATATAATATACTAAATAAAATCTTTAAAAAAGTAAATTTAAACGAATTTCCTAAGAATATTAAACATCAATGACAAATATTTATCCAATTTATGCTTTGTCCATGACTCGGTTCTTTTCTCGGAATGTAGAACATGACTGTAAACCATGATTCACTAAACACAGCCCGCAAGCAGGAAGGGCAACAATAAAATCAAATGTAAAAAATGGTCTCTGAAATATACAAAAAATTGTGTCTAAGGTAGATGTAATTTTTTGTATATTTAAACAAATTATCTTAAGTTATTCAAAATTTACATACCAATAAATAAAACAAATACAAAACAAAAGTTTTGCCTTCATACCTCCTACCTTGTAGAAGCCTGCAGATGCCTTACTTGGAAATAGTAAAAATAATCATTTCACATGAGGTTCTGTGACTAATCATGAAGATTGAAATTTACATTTAAAAAAACGACCATGCACAAATAGAAGAAAGGTATATTTAAAAAAATCATTCGCTATGAAATGTGAATTTGCAGTTTTGCCTTCATCGGTAAATAAAAGTCTGTTATTATATCATCGTTTTATTTATTAATATTTCTTTCTTTACAATTCTAATACACTTGAAGTATTCCTCATTCTTAGTATAAATAAGGTTCTATCTATTCTCTTAGTATCTAACAATGTCGGTCAAACAATGAGGTTGTTCTTTACATTGTGCTAATAGCTCAATCTATAATATCTAAAAATTGCTAGATTTAGATCATTTTTGTCAATATAGCCACGTTATATAAGTGGATAGTTTATCCTTATATATAGGTATATATATTACATTAGAATTTATTAGAAATTTTCTCACTAATTTCATAAATTTTAATTATTTACAATCTACTTACTACTAAGTTTATAATATGGTTAACACATATATAATTTGTTCTGAAACATTGTTTTACGAATTAATAAATCTCAATTATTTTATAATGATTTATTTACAATTATCATACCTATTTGTAATTTACCACTAGAATTATCTATATTTCATACCATTTACTTGTTAAAAAATTCCTACTTATTGGCACAGGTTTTGGATCGTGTCTACTTAAAGCGATTGTAAGAATGTATATCCTACCTAATTAGGTAACTATAATATATTAATTGTATATATTATATTCCATATAAATTTAAAATTGTGCTTTTAGGAGATACATAGATGGAGGTTTTAACTTATAAATAATATGATGTAGTCATGTGATTAACTTAAGTCATAATGATTAACATTAAATGGGTTTACATTATGTACTTATACAGTATGAATTATTTCATGGAGTTTTTGTGCAATACTTTTATCATGCATAATAATATAAAAATTATAATGTTTTCAACATATCCTTTGTAATATAATATACAAATTATCAACGAGATATTTACTATAATTTCATTTTAAATAATACTTATGATTATTTATTAACATAAAAGCGCTAACGTATTTCAGATACTTAATTAATACAATTTAACTATAAACATATTATTTTTCAAACACGTAAGTTGAAAATTTATTTCGGTTTTGATTAAAGTACTAATAAATTAAATAATTGACCCGATGTGGTCATATAATACATAGATTAAACATGATTCTCTCGTCCGTTGCTATTAAAAATATGAATAGGTAATAACTGAGGTGGAATTTCTATAAAATTTATAGAAATTTGAAATCGCACAAAGAAACAGATTTTATAAAAAAAACAATCATTATGCATTCAATGTGTTATAATATATTAGAAGTTTGCTTGAATGTTTGACAAAATATGGTACTCCATACCTACTGGTATTTTGATTAAATTTTATGCATACATGTCATACCTACATTTATATATTCATGAGTAATATTATAAATATCAAAATTATATCAATAGCCTCGTGTCTTCATACATTGACATTGGTGTAGATTATTTTTTAACTTATTAAAAAAAAAATTAAAGTTATTTGTGGTTCAAATTTATTACAATCGAGTAAATAAATGAAAAGAAAATAATTCTAAGGAAATGTATCGTGTTCGGACAATTTGTTTCAAAAAATTTTTCTAAGGGTTATAGCAAAAGCAACAATTTCATATCGCAAGTAATTCACACAAGGTAACCAATAAAACGCATTTTTGTGATTTTTTTTTAACTTATACATAATATATCAGTACCTATATTTGTTATAATTTATGGAACTATCGAGTTTAGTATGACGGCCAGAGCCTGTACGACGGATCAGAGTCTCTTCCTCTGCGAGTCTGCGCTCGCGCTCTTGAGGGGGAAGCGGGAGTGGGGGAGCGAGTGGGACTCGGAGTGGGAGAGGGAGTGGGTGTCGGACTGGGAGTCGGAGCGGGAGTGGGACAGCGAGTCGGAGTGGTGGTGGGACAGCGGGTGGGAGTGCGCGGAGTGGGAGAGCGAGTGGGAGTGGGAGTGGGGGAGGGAGCGCGAGTGGGGCGCCTCGCGGTCGAGGCTGGCGGCGCGGAGGATGACGCCGCGGGAGGGCCGGAGGGACGATTCCGATCTAGTCTGTAAGGTCATCGTAGTTTTAGTTAAGAATTCACATTTCTTATAAAATTTAAAGTTGAAAGCACCTGATACAGCGCTAATATGTATCACCATACCGATGTGTTCGTTATAATGGATGTGTAGATTGTATGAGAATGATTTATTTAAGTTTATGATGGACAAATTTAAAGATAAAAGCTCCTTAAGAGATTGGAAGCACGCACACATGTGTATGTTACGTTACGTGCGCATGCGCAGAAATAAAAATAAGAGGTTTATTTAAATTAACTACTAGTAAACATTTTATAAAATGTGGCTTGAGAAAGAAGAAAATGAGTTTATGGTATGGTGTGGTGGTTACTATAAAAATGTGTCCGAACAGGTTTCAGCGTGCAGCTTGCACGCGACCCGTAAGTTTGCGAGATATAACTGGTGAGTTATTGGAAACTAGTACCAGGTGTTAATATTTGAGTGGGCATATCTGCATAAATACCCACGGCTACCGGGGAAAGAGTCGTGGGTTATGTGAAATTCCGTGTGAAGCCTGCCTTACTGCTGGCGAGGGGGCGTACCTGGTAGTGGGGCGGCGGCGCGGGCGCTCCGCTGTCGGCGCGCTGCGGACTGTCCGACTCCTGCACACGTCCAATGCACATTCATCATTTTTATTGTAGGACGTACATATCTTAAATAATATACTGCTAGATGCAACTTGGTTCTATTAATTTGTATGAGTAATTGAATTTCATGGTGTGCTGAAAATTTTGAAAGAATAGAAAAAAATTTGATCACGGGGCGGGATTCGAACCCGCGTTTTTTGCCAAACCGTAGCAACGCCTAGCCTCTCGGCCACAGTAATCGAATTTCTTCTACTCTTTGGGTTTCATGTGCTTTTATGGTGTGCTTTTTATGTATGGAAGAGATAATGAAGTTATAAAGTATTAAGACTATTTCAAACGGTTTTATCATTCTCATGTAAGTTCCCTTTGACAACAGCAAGTTTAAGATAATATAGTAAAATAATCTCGGAGTATAAGCACCTCCTGCAGGTCGCGCAGGTCGCGCAGCGCGCGGCGCTCGCGGCGCTCCAGCTCGTCGGCCAGCATGAGCACCTCCCAGTCGCCGCCGCACGAGAACCCTCGACACGCACACACGTCAGTCTTTGCTTACTACATCGGCTTATAGTGATGTAGCTTTTATTTTTATCTTACGTATATCTTAATACAAATTTACGATGATTTTGGTTAGTAATTTTATAATTCGCTATAAATTCTTTTTTTTTATCTTTAATAGGGCAGCGCTTGACCACGATCTCGCCTGATGGTAAGCTGAGATGTGGTCTTGGCTGTAACGCGCTTCCCTAGGGTACCTGTTCACTCTACTCTTGAAGACCTCCAGATTGTATTCCTAAATATTATATGATACTAGCTGCACGCCCTGGCTCCGCCCGCACAGCCAGTTATTGAAATTGTCATAACATATACTATCATATCTTCTAAGTTAGATCAAACTGCACATGGTGTACAAATTTCATTAAATTCGGTTGAGTAGTTTAGGAATTAATCGCGGACAAACAACGTGACACGACCAACACCAGCCTGAAATAGTAGCATGCTATTGTGTTGTGTATAGCAAGTGGGGGAGCCGGAAGACCGTTTCCTTTTGCTCGCCCTCACCATTCCATTCCAGTTGTCAATATTTTCCTTATCCATTTCCTATTAAAACCGGAAGCGCATACGTAGAGGAAATATCTCTGCGAATATTCATGGGCGGTGGTGATCGCTTACCATCAGGTGCCACCACCACCAAATCAGTTACCCACTATGATATTAAAAAGGGTGATTTGATAATTAAGTAATCTTCATATCATCCAGAACGAATAAAATGATGAGTTTGATATTTTATATGTTTTGTTCTAGATTATGGCATTAACACCATGCAGACTGAATGACTGTAATCTATACTAATATCATAAAGTTTGTTTGTTTGAACACACTAATCTCAGGAACTGCTGTTCCGATTTGAAAAATTCTTTCAGTGTTAAAAAGCTACCTTATTGAGATCTTTTTCCTTACCGTAGAAACAAAAATAGAGTGATAATTTTTTGCTCTAAGTGGGAAAATGGGCTAATAATAATTGGGGATTGTGGATTTAAAAGAAGGATTGAAATAAACAGTGATGTGGGGCCAACCTGTGGCAGCGGGAGCGGCGCCGGCGCGGGAGCGGCCCGAGAGGAACTCCTCGAACACCGGCGTGTGGGGAATCGACTCCGAGTCGCTCGATGTTGATGTGCTGGAGTGATTATGCAATGTATTACATGCTTAAGGAAGAACATTTTGCATTGTGAGAAAAACTATTTACGACGGGAAATATTGACGATGATAAATTAAAAATTTTGTCTCAGGACAAAATTGTTTGGTTGTAAGGTGGTATATTATCATGATATTAGAGTCATCTGATCTAATAGCATCTGCTGTTCTAGCAATCTCAAATTACGTATAAGTAATCTCTAAAAGACACATTTAGCTACGTGAAGAATGAATTAAGCAGTTTTCCTATGCAATTTTGAATCTGTATCTATTTGGGTATAAGCACTAGTATGTGTGCTAAGTGTCCCGATCTGTGTAAACTCAAGGGGATGCGCGTACACTTGTGCATTATGTGTTATATGTGTGGGTGCGCTAACGCATCACATTTTAGTGTGAGTATGGGCGTGCGCAACCAAATATTAGTTGTGTGACCTTGCACTCACGTGTCACATGAATGTGTGTGTGTGTGTGTGTGTGTGTGTGTGCGCGCACTCACGTATCACTCCAGCTGCAGTCGGTGGCGATGTCGAGCACGACGTCGGTGTGGGGCGCGCGGGGGACGGCGTGCGGCGGGTGCGCGGGGTGTGCGGGGTGCGCGGGGTGTGCGGGGTGCGGCGGGTGCGCGGGCGGGGGGTGGGGCGCGCGCCCGAACCACGCGCCCAGGCTGAACTTGCGCGCGCCCTCCGGGATGCCGCACCGCACTGCCGGTATATATGGCTTAGTAACACTAGCATATATGGTACATTGGGTACACACAAGCGTAGTAAGACGAAGATGTGGTTAGAATTTTGAATATTCTCGTACATGGATATATATTAATGAGCTAGCAAAATCTTCACCTAAAGCCTTTTAAATTTTTTTGTGCGTCATGCTAATTCATTGATGCCTCCAATTACAGACCATACCCAATTTCCTAATTTTTTTATCTAAGTGAAATATCTTGATAAAAGAATTAACATTTTCACATATCACGGTCAAAATGACTTACTTCCAATATATAATAATTACATACATGACTCTACATATTATGAAGATACCGTCCTATCTACACCATATAGCCCACTCACCCTTCTCCTTCCTCCCCGTGTGGTGCATGCCGGTATCCACGGAGAGCGTCTTCTTGATCTTCGACTTGGTGTCGAGGTGCGAGCCGAAGAAGTGAAACGGCATCCCGCGGCGGGAGCGGGCGCTCGACTGCTCCGGGCTGAGGAGGGAACGGTCCTCCGAGGTGGTCTGGGGTGATATGCATCTGGGCGGTTGGGATTATGGTTATATTGGTGAGAAAACAAGTAATATAAAGAGTATATAGTATATTTATTTAAAGACTTTTATAAAAATTGATAAATTGTGAATAGAAAAAATCGTAAGAAAAATATGTAACTTTGAGGTTTTGCTTTACCAATATTACCAGAAAAGATAGTGTTTTTGCTAACTAAATAGGTAATTTGAATAATAATGTAACCGTTGTATTCAGTACCCAAAACCATAAAATATAGATTTAGTTAGATATATTATTTACAAACAAACTACAAAAATCTAAGATAACGAAAATCCATCTTCATAGAGTATTGAGTCAGTAGGATACCTGGTGAGATCCTGCATTTCCACCGCCTCTTGGTCGTTATGTTCCTGGTCCCACGACTTCCTCTGTCGAATCTTAGCGGCCCGCTTCCTCGAATACGTCCCAGCCTTCCCATCCAGGTTCAAATCTAGCCGTTTAGATTTGCTAACGCTCCATTTCTCTTTACCAGAAGTAGTCTTATCCGACCTAGATATAGATTCGGCTAGGCTTTGTAATTCTGTATAGGAAAGTTTGGAAAGTTCTATTCCTCCTGTAAGTTCCTGTAGATTTTCCTCAGTGAGGTCATCACAGGATACGGTTTTGCTTGAGCAAGGCTCGGATTTTGTTTGTTTGTTTTTCTCCTCTTCGCCGGGAGATGTGGCGAAGATTGTATCGAGAGAGTCCCCTCTCTGAAATCGGGCGTGCATGTAAGGAGTGAAGAAATTCAAGGGATCGTAATTTAATAACACATCGATACATTAATTTTATAAGTACATGAAGTTTGTGAGTGTTGTAAGGGTACTCATTTCAAATACAATTTAATTAAGTTGTAAACTCACCATAAAACCGCCAATAATTTCAGAGCCATCACTCGGTGAAGTGTCGTTGTGTGTTTTAGTGTCTGGATTAGTATCTCGGAGCGGATCAGGTAGAACTGGACCTGAATTTGTAGACAGACCTAATCTCTCTAACTCTTGTATCCTATTCTGAAGCTGGCTTATAATTTCATCACGCTTTCGAACTTCGTTTTCTAGGCTGTTAAATCTGAAAAGGATAATAATTAAAAAATATGTATATATTTGTTATATCGTTATTTCTCTTTTTGTTTTTGTAGAACTTGCAATTCACCTTTCCTGAAATTTTCCTTGAACTTCATGTAAATGCCCTTCTATAACTTGTTTAATACCTAATAGCACCTCTCCGAAATACTCTTGCTCTTCCAAAGATGCTGAAACAAAAATGTTACGAAATTTGATTACATAATTTTCTTTATCTTAATATATAAAAATCCAATGTCATGATGAATTCCCAATGAATTCTTCACCAACTCAACCGATTTTGGTGAAATTTGGCATTTTTTGTGTAATTTGGCCCAAAAAAGATATAGGATAGTTTTTATTTCGATTAAGTATCTCAATAATTTACAATCTTAATATTTTTAATTATTACTCAGCTACAGCAACGCTTGGCCGGATATGCTAGTTACTTATATTTATTATAACTATTTCTATATATCCCCATTTAATGGAAATTTGTTGTGTCGATACATAACGGCATTCTCAATTATAGAATATTTACCTCTAAATAGTTTCCGTTGATTAGCAACAGCAGATATTAAAGTTATTTTCGGTTTCTCAGAAGGCACTTTAATTTCTTCCGGTCTCAGCGACTTGAAGTCTATATTCTGTTGCAACTCATATTCAGTTTTGATATTGAGCCCATAATCTTTATGTAGCACAGTTTCATTAGACTTAATTATTTGGTTCTGGGGACAAATTGCATCTGGAGGAACGTCTGTCAGGGGTGGAGATATTTGCGGTTCCTTTTTAGGTTCTGGTAACTCAAATACGTCATCGACTATATCTGACAACGCACTTCCGGGCGGCGATGGTAAAGTATGCCGATGGAAAGTCACGCTTTTAGCAAACTTTGAATGCCTTGCCGCATATCCTTCCAGAGTCGGTGCTCGTATTAATTTTCTCAATTCACTATTTCTTTGGGGGCTTTCCGATGGCGTTACATCTTCGGATAATTTCTTTAATATTGACTTTAACGTTCGCCTTTCCAATGTCTCATTCGATTCGTGGCTTCCGAGGGAATCGATCGATTTTCTCTTGAACTTTCTCTTATCCATTGTACTTCCTTCTGAATGACTTCGAGTAAGGGTGTCGCAAAGCAAATCTTCAGAAGAACTTGCGCAATCTAAACTAGAACTACGTATTTTTACAACTTTTTCTAATTCAGCTAACTTTTGCCTTTCGTTTAAAATTTTTAATTTCTTCACAAAAGGCAATCCTCCATATTCTGGAGATAAATCATCTATCGACTTGTATTTCTTCGCTTTAGGTAAAAGCATTGTTCCGCTCGTTATAATTTTTTTAACGTCATTTGATTTTGAACCATTGTTCTTAGGAGACGAAGTTAATAAATCTATTTTCTCCTGGACGGGGTCTAAAGGGCTTGTTAACCATATTTTTGGCTTATCAATCTTATCACTATCAATCTCAATATTATTATTGTCTATCTTAACAAGCTCAGCCGTATTAACTACAATAGGAGCACTAATATTTACACCTGTTTCTACCTTAGCTACCACCTCTTTAGCTATATCACTTTCACTTTTGAGTTCTATACTACTTTTACTACAACTTTTTGAGTCTCCCAATATGGCTGCCTTTTTTAATTTGCTCCAAGGCTTTTTACTTTTGCAATCTTCTTGGCTATCCTTTGCTTGAATTGGAATGACTTCGAGTGATGTTTTATCTACTGAAGATTTATTCTTCTCGCTATCAGGCTCTTTTGAACTTCCATTTTGTAACATTTTTAACTTATCCCGAAAAGTTGAACCGACAACTTTGGCAGGAGATTTAATTTTACTTACAACAGAATGTGGTATGGATATTAAATTACTTTCTGTTTTGGGGGTTGGTTCTACTACGGCAGCTGGTTTTTCACTAATATCCTTATTAAGTGGTTGACAGACAGCGGTACCATCACTTTGCACTTGTAATATTTTATCTCTAAAACTCACTTTAGGTTTGGAGGCACCGTCACTGGATCCAGAGGAATTTTTCCTTGACGTTCTAGTCGTTGGACTGTGTAGCTTTCCGGGTGAACTTGGCTCTGACCCTTTCTTTAAAGGACTTAGAGTTTTGATGGTAGGACTCAAGGGGCTTTTTATCGAATTAGGGCTAATAGTTTCTGAGCTAGATGGTTGGTTGCTGGCCGTAGGCGTTAATTGGTTCTTTTCTCTTTCTTCTTTTGCTTTAAGTAAAAGTAGTCTTTGTATGAGTGGTAGCCCAGCTCCTATGACCTCTGGTTCTGCATCAGGAGCAGAACTGGTGGAAGGTGTGGGTTGAGAAGGTGGTGGAGACAGCATTGATGTCGTTAAATTCCACTGCTTTGATACTTTTTCTTCGCGATCCTGAATAAAATAATAAATACAATTTTTATTTATTGCATATTTTACATGGTTTTGATAATTAAATACTATATAGCTGAGATTAAAGCTGCTGTTATAATAATTAAATGAGTCATTAATACGTAAATCCTGCAGACCTGTTTTTCTTTCAGCAGTTTTAATCGTGAAAGTAAAGGAAGGCCAGCTCCAATAGGTGACACAACTTTTTCCCCATCTTTGGCAGCTGAAGCTGAATCGCCAACATTATCCTGGGACATTGATTGGGTTTGAGATATTTTAAGATGGCGTCAATGGGTGAGATAAATTATGACCAAATACTTTTTATGGATAACATGATGAACATTTTATTAAATTCATTGCAACTGATCTAATAAATTAAACCGGTGAAATTGTAGAGCTGAAAAGGGCTATTTATTTATATACATAAAAAATGTTATTTCTTTTTCTTATTTTTAGATTAATAGCATGAAAATGCTATATAGATGGAAAAAAATTAAACAATAGAAGACAAACGATCATGTGTTTCAAACCCACGTCTATAGTCGTACCGGGTAACGCCCGACCTCTCGGCCACATGATCCCACCCTGTCATTTCTTAATAGTCTCTATACTTAATACCCAAAGAAGTAATACGGTAAATGGTAAGGTGCAGCACCTCGTGCGGGGGGTGGTCGTCGCTGGCCACGCGCGGCATGCGGCGCAGCAGCTTGGCGTCGCGCAGCTCGAGCGAGTCGCCCGAGCGGCGGCCCGCGCCCGCGCGCGAGCGGCTGCGGATCGCGTTGCGGATGCCCTGCGGAGCGGAGCCTTCGACACACACTCTCTGTCTCCCTCCAGTGGGGTGGATTATAACGGCCGTTTCGAATATCCTATCTTTCCATGTGTAGTGTAGTAGTGTAGCGTAGTAGGTTAAGAATATCACTATATAGTATAAAACGAAGTCGCCTTCTCTGTCCCTATGTTCCTATGTGTGCTTAAATCTTTAAAACTACGCCACCACATGTAAATATGATGAATTTCTAAAACTTTCATTTAAATATCCTATGGGCAAATGGACTTTGCGATTCATTTTGTATATCTTTAGTAGGACAGATAGGTTACCAAAGATACCACACTCATACTCATTCCTTTTACTTTCGTTTCAATAAAAGTTGTATGTTTCTTTGTGTAATGTATCGCTATATCCAGTAACATCATTCTCTTTTCCATCAATATTGCTAATAATAAGTATTTAAATTTTAATTTTTAGTTTTATAGCATCCTGCCTCGTGATCAAATTTTTTCTATTCTTTCAAAATTTCTCAATAAGTATTTAACTTAAATTTTGAGAAATATTATCACAATTTTCAATGAAAAAATGAAATATTTGAGTAGTGTCTTATAATATGGAATAGCTGCGCGCGCCATCTGGTTAACTCAATATAAAAATTAAATAAAGTAATAATTAAACCTGTGTGAAATAATTTTTTAATAGGTCCAGTTTTTGAGTGAAATCAAATCAAACATAAAATTTTTATGATATCCGATACGATATTGAAAACGGCCGTAAATCTTGTTGACTACATCTGTTCTCGTATGCTTAACCCGTAAACTATTAGTATGGAATGTGCGAGAATCATAACGTTTCTTTACATAAGGATAAGAGATATTGGTGTCAGGGGGCAGTTATTACTTTATATTTAAACTAGCTGCGCCCTGCGGTTTCATCTGCGTAAGTCTGTATCCCGTAGAAATATCGGGACAAACAGTTGGACAAAAAGTTTATGTTATTCCAGTTGTCCAGCTGTCTACGTACCAAATTTAATTGCAATCGGTTCAGCAGTTTTTGCGTGAAAGAGTAACAAACACACACACATCCTTACAAACTTTCGTATTTATAATAATAGTAGGATAGGATGAGTATTGTGGTAACGAAGTAATGGTTACCTTGACATCAGTACGCAACTTGTGGACGATTCTCTTTGATGTGCTGTCATCGCCGCCAGCTTTATCGGGGCTGCCTTCAGCTGTAACATCACAATGTAGTTTGTGAAGTTAAGGAATTTAGAAATTTGAGAAAATTTTTATATTCGAACATTCGAGACATGATAACACCTGACTTTTTGATGTTTCTAATTTATAGAGTATAAGATGCACGCCCCTCGGCCTGGGTAGTCATCTATCGTAATTGAAACTATCCTATTTTTTCCTATATTATTTTCAGTTAGATCAAACTGCACATGGTGTCCAAATTTCATTCAAATCGGTTGAGTAGTGTAGGAGTCACTTATAGAAGCACTTTTCTTCTTCTGCAACATGTTCTCAGCTAATTAACAACAATAAAATACAATATAACAATC
>NC_052124.1:1115289-1128474 GCF_012273895.1 Zerene cesonia | reverse complement strand
CCAAAGCAGGAGCACACTCACGCTTGGGCTTCTGCCGCGACATGGTCTTGGCCTCCTGCAGCCGCTTGCGGCCGAGCGTCTGCAGGATGTCCTGCGCCTCGGGGTAGTCCTTCATGGCGGCGAGCACGTCCTCGCGCGACAGCGAGAACAGCTCCGAGTAGCCCACCGAGCGCACGTCCGCCGTGCGCCTGCGCGCCCGCAACATTACATATCACAAATTGACAAAAGAATTGTTTGTATATGCATACATGTATTTATTTATTTTGTAATACATACTTTAATTTATAATATGTTTTTAACTTATTTGTGTATTTAATATTTATATGTGTTTTTTTTAATACGTATTTATCTCTCTTTATAATTATCACGCATGCATCTGTACAATAAATATTTTTTATTATTATAACTATTATAACATATAATATATTAAAACAACTCGGTCACATTAACATGACGCTTGGACTTGACGTCTTTTTGACGCTCAGTAATATAAAACAACGAGATATAAATGGATTATTTATTAAAAGTTAAGTAAAGTTTATTGAATTATAAGAAAATATGTTTACGGTACAAATATTATAATACCTTATCATAATCTATGTATACGTAAATTATCTTGTAATATCATTAAATAGTAACATCTTTATCAAAAATATCAATACATAAATGTTAGTCTAAAACGTCATAGAACTTCTTAGACTACATATTATTACTAAGTCAGTTTATACTAAAATTATAATATAAAGTAAAATATATAAAATTCTCGTGTCACAGTTTTCGTTGCCATACTCCTCCGAAACGGCTAAACCGATTTTGATGAAATTTTTTCTGCTTATCCGGTATCTATGAGAATCGGCCAACATCTATTTTTCATACCCCTAAATGATAAGAGTAAGGCAGAACAGCGTTTGCCGGGTGCAGCTAGTAAAGTAAATAAAATTAATCGATCCAACATTTACTAACTTGTTCAATCCATCTAGATTCAAAATCCCAATTTCGCCGAAGAAGTCCCCCGCCTTCATAGTGGTGAGGACTCTGCCGGTTTCCGAGATCACTTCCAGAATGCCGTCCGCTATGATGAACATTTCGCGAGCCACTTCACCTGGAATCATTTATTCATTCAATTTAGTTTTAATTCATTTACATCCTAACTCTGTATTAAATTAAAAAAAAAACTATGTCTCTCTATCTTTATTTATTTACATCACTTCATCTTTCATTTAATTTATATTTTGGGTTATTTTTGGAAGTTTTGATGGGAAATAATATCACATTATAAGGTTTTTATAAGAGACGGGTATTCTTAAAGAGCTTTTGTACCTTTCCTACATATTGAATCGCCAGGGGTGAAAATATACGCTTTCATTTTGAGGACCAGGTCGTGAAGAAACTCTGGCTGGCACTCTTGAAATATCGTCACCTGTAAGTGATATTTTTGTATATACATAATATATTCATATTATATTTTTAACAAAACAATACGCGGGTAAAATGGAATACCAATAACAACACAATTGCGACAAAGCTGGTTACACATTAAAGGCTGATATATAATCCTATTTATCTATCGTTTTGGTTGCAAACGTTTGATGACTATCCATTTGCTCTTACTTTGATTTCAGTATACTATCGACAAATAGTTTGGTATCCATTGTAAGAAGAGCGAATATGCATGATTTAATAAGTGCATACTATCCTACTAATATTATAAATGCGAAAGTTTGTAAGGATGTGTGTGGGTTGATGGCTTTTTCACGCAAAAACTACTGAACCGATTGCAACGAAATTTAGTACGTAGACAGCTGGACAACTGGAATAACTTTTATCCCGATATTCCTACGGGATACGGACTTATGCGGGTGAAACCGCGGGGTGCAGCTAGTAATTCGATAAAAGTTTTATGTTATTATATATTTTTTCTCTCCCGTTCTGGCTCTGCCATACAAAGCATAAAACTTTTATTTAAGCGTAGCTAAACATGATTATTACATGCTATTTCTGGTAGCCAATTTGTCTTCTGACGATAATTGAAATGGTTAGGAACAGCTCTCTATCGATAGGATATTGAAATAAAAGCACTTCATGGCAAATGGATAGATTTGTCTTCTTTAGTTACCTAAAAAACAGATAGATAGGATTTTGGAAACAGCCGTCGGATAAACTGTATTTATTTATTGATTTAAAAACACATTTATGTGTGTCAACTTAAAGAGAAATATGCATAACCCCAATGTATTTGTGATATTAAAAAAAAAGCAGGAACATCCTCATGAAATATAACTTAGTGTTGATGTGGGAAGCGTGTTTAGTGTCTTATGTATAGTGTGATGAGGATGTTTAGATATTATGACTAAGAAATAGCTCTTGCTTTATACATTGTTACTGGAGAAGGGGAAAATTATAACTTTATAATTTCGATATGAAGGTTGTTATTCATTTGAACGTTCACGAAGTTATTACTAAGTCAGTTTAGGAAAGCTGGTTTAGTGAATTATTGTCATTTTTTATAGACGGCTTTTGATCTATAGGATGTGTCTATAGTAAGGCATCACTATCTACAGTCAACAGTCATTGTCTTTATAAGTATAGTTCGTCATTAATATATAGATATTAACAAAAACAGATAGATATTAACTATAGAGTTAAGTCAGTAACTGGATATTTTAGGTAGTCCGTCATCGTCAACGTCATCATCATCTACTCATCAGAGCGTATGCATCAATCTCTTGATACACATTTACAGTCTCCAGCCGCCAGGCCCAAGTTTCGAGTTAGGGCGTAGTTTCTATTCAGTCCCCAGCCAGAAGTCACGTCACGTCCGTCCGTTAGTCAGTCCTCAGAAAAGTCCAGTCAGGCCCCCAGCCAAGTCTAGTCAGTCCCCAGGTGAGTGCAGTCAGTCCCCAGCCGAGTCTAGTCAGTCCCCGGGCCAGTGCCAGGCAGTCAGTCCCCAGGCGCACCTTCTTGAGCACGCTGAGGTTGACGTGCAGCGCGAGCTCCGTCTTGAGCTTGTCGGGCAGCAGGCCGAGCGCGGTGTTGATGTCGCCGCCGCCCTGGATGCGGCCGCGCGACCACGAGTAGTCGTACCAACGCAGCACGCGCCGCTTCATGCCGCCCGGCACCTGCGCACCGCGCGATTGGCGCTTCTTACTTGCGATATTTACCTTCTTTTATGCTTTTAATTGGCCGCGTTTACGCGTGAGCGTTGAGCCGAGGGCGTAGAATCGATTCCCGATGGGAAAAAAAAATCTCGGTCAGGCAGGACACGGAAGGCCATAGCGGACACGGGACGGGACATAGACACATGCTTTTATATGTATATTTAGAGAGAATTTAAGTCAATACTACCAATATTATAAATGCAAAAGTAACTGCGTCTGTTCTTGTGTCTGTCGCTTCTTACCGCCTAAAAAACAGTAGTAACCTTGGTTAGGGAAGTCATTGGTCTAAGTATGCACTTAGCTGATCACCAGGCAATACGTCTGCAAGTTAGCATTATATTGCATTTTGCATTGCATATTTGCATTTATACTGATAAATAATATTAGTCGACATCTATGCAAGACGTTTTTCATAAATATAACATTAGAAGCAAATGTTTAAAAGTAAGTATTACCTTATGATGTCTCATGTATGTTTTGGCACCATCGAGAAGGCGCTCAAACTCGAGTCTGTTGGCGTTTCTGTTTGTGATGACATTGCCAACTTGGCCCACGATGGTGGCAAATATGAACACACCGATCAAGTAGCTCACAATTGTAAATACATATCTGAAAATTTTCAATGGATAGTTACTAATACAAAATTAACATGGAAAACTAATTTCTTTTTCTTTGAACATATGCGAAAACAAAATGGTCTTACTTGAGTATGTACATACATCTCAAAATAAGATTAGGTTATTTCATTCGAATAAATCAGTTTCCGCATATTTCAGAAGTTGAAACGATGTGACGACACAAAATTGCTACTGAATGGAAATTTAAACGAACAAAGCTTAAAATAGATTAAAATTCAGATAACATCAAAGGTTGGACCCACTTTGTCAATGCTCAGAGGAACAGAGCATGTCTACACGAGCAGACACTCCTTTCAAATTAATTAACACGACTCGATTTATCTTTACTTCCGCATCTTCATTTCGTTTATCTGAGCATTAAAACGGGCAACGTGAAAAAAATAAATCATGCAACACAACAAAAAGTGGTGCAAAGTTTTCGAACAGTTACAATAAAAACCGAAAAGCAAAGGTGAAACGAAGCGACAATACAATGGCGGTTGCGATCAATGAAGGCTGTTCGAAAACTTTCAAAGTTCGTAGGCTATCGATGAGCAATAAAAAACAAATAAATAAAAAAGAATCCGATGACGGACGAACTATTCACATTTGCCGTACCCAAAGTTTTCGCCGCGATGCGAACAGCCTCCAAATTTCTGCCGCCGCCATTTTGAGGTGCATTACAATGGCTGTTATTTTTAATATCACTAAGAGTTGCATGTGATGACAATATGAAGCTAAAATATTGATACTTGCCTATGCATTTGACTTTTTGTAATATGTGTCAAAAATTTATTTTATTCATGTCTACGAGGAAAAGAGAAACGTGGAAATTGTTAAAAATGTGAAAGATGATTATATAAACATACCCATATTAATGACTGCCTGTGACCGCGCACCATGTCATCAAAAAAGCCGATCACTTGTTTACAAGTCCCGATATCATTTATCCCCAGGGTTAATTAAAATTTGACACCTCGTCCAATTTATATTGTAAATCGACTTTTCAATTAATTGACCATTCAGTATTTGAAAGATCAAACATCAATATTGACGTTTATTTATATGCGGGACGCGAGCTTACCTTAAATTATTTTATGAAGCATGATTAAAAAATAACAGCCATCGTGTGCATAAGTTAAATTATGTGTAAAAAATAGGTAAGTGTTGAAAAATTATTAATTAAATTCTGGCATGCGATTGGTCAGATTACATAGTTTACAATAATTTATAAAGTTAGATATTATAAAAATAAATGCTTGTGTTAATTTACAGGCTTATTCATATGATATAATATACTTATTAAATAAATACTAAAACTGTTGTTATAAGGTTTTTTCTTCATCCATAAATTAGAACATAATATTCATTCGAAAACTTATTGATTTATGAAATTCTAATAATTTCCATCACGTCCAGGTATGGAGCAATTCAAATTTAATTAAAGCGCTGATAAATTCGAAACAATTTAATCCACATATTCATTAGAAGATTTAACTAATTCAAATTATAAATGAGTTTAACCATGTATCGTAGGGTAAACTTCATCAGGGCAGTATGCGGCTTAGTAATTTCCAGTGATTTCGGTTAACTTATTCATTAAACTTCATAGCAATTTCTGGTTTCAATCAATTGGATTAATGTAGTAATATTTCGGACTCATCGTGAAGTTTTTTGTCAGCTTTTACGGTTTTAATATTTTAAATAATATTTAATATAAGAACAAACGTATGGAGCATTTGGGACTTGTATTATTTGGTGATTTAAAGATATTTACTATTTAACTTGTACTTACATTTATAATATCTTTCTCAAATCCAATACCAGATAGATTGTAGTTCTATTTTATATCTGTTAGCATTGCGTGCTAGTCATTATAGATTAGCGTCTTTTGATAGATCTTATCGAATAGACCCTACCCAATTCAGACAGAAGAGCTTTGAAGCTAATGCCATTCATAAATGGAATTTTCTCCATAATAACAGGCATTTTCTCTAAAAGGAGATAAATTACCTCTCATATTGTTAAGTATAAAATTTGTGTAGTATAAAGCTCAAATCATATTTTCAAATTTCGAATACAGGATTATCAAAAAATGCTTTTAAAACACTACAATCTAATAATAATAAGCATTTTTTGTAATGTTCCATCATCCTGTTAGCATTCTCTTTAAGTCGTGGACGTTTTCTGTGTCATTGAAATTCGATCGAAGTCTTCGAGGCCATATCCAATACTGCAGGTCAATTGATAGGGTATAAATGTACCGACACACAAGGACTTGCGTTTTGACATTTAAAGATCTAACTCCATCGTGACAAAGGTCCTTATAGTAAGAATATAAGAAACAGCCTAGTATTTTCTTGTGTTTGATTTACGCGAGTATTATATATTTAGAAATTAAAAACTTTTTAACGGATTTTAAATGCGATTTATTCATTCACAACCCGACGTTTCGAACACTTTACAGCGAGCGTGATCACGGGGAGGGGTTAATAATAATAATATAATGAATAAATCGCGTTTAAAATCCGTTAAAAAGTTTTTAGAAACAGTCTAGTTTTCAATTAAGTAGTTATTTGCGACCGATGCAAATTTAAAAAACGTGCCGTTTATACACTACAAAATCTAGTAATTCGGACGTTCCCTTTCATTTATATTTGAGATGATATGCAAGTTAATTTGACAAGACTCTCGGAGAAACTTAGTAACTTGCGGATGCAGGAGTCTTCCAGTCATTCACTATACGAGAATTTTCCCAATTGAAATTTTTGAATTCAAGATAAATGAGAATAAACATTGATTCGTTCGTTTATATGCTATCGTTTTTAAATCGTTTTATGAACAACTTTCTGAAAAAGTGAGCAAAATAAATGAATAGGTACAATAACGAATGGAAAATTCGAGGCAGATTCGTATTTATATTGTTATCGATGAAATCGCTTCGTTTATCAAATAAAATATCAATTACTTTAAGTATTGTTGGATCCGTTGTATGATTGAATGGAACGTTTTATTGAAACACTTGGCTGTATAAATTGATTAATAAAATTTGAATGCTTCGTTTCGTTTCAAGTGCGCACGGAGGGTGAAATTGCCTAAGCATTTCTTAAGAAAATTTGGATTTGTCAGTTTGAGAGAGCTGTTGTTTTACTCAACTGTTTCCAGAAATGGGGTTATCAATTATATTATAAAACTTAGAAGGATATGTGAAAACAACAAAATTTACTTAATTAAACTACCGTTTAGTATATATACCCCATGCAATTTGGTACATTAAAAATATATTTACCATGTATGCAGAAAATCATTAAAACATTAGTTAAAAGTTACGTCATTAATTTATACATTTGAAAGAACGTAAAAGAAGAAGTTCTTTCACAAATTATACATACATATTCACCAAATCTTTTAATTTAAACAATTACGTCCTTGAGACTCATAAAGTAGGTACTCTGATGAATTGGAAGCATTCTCGAAACCCTGCCACTACGTATGTAACAATCAGCTCCTTGAGCCGACAGGCTATAAACGTAACTATTCGAAACGACAGCTGCTAATTTTACGATTCCCGATCATAACTCACAGACAATAGTCCAGACTTTGACCTGGTTATTTATTGCCATGCCCTGCCCTAATGACGTTTAGGGTCGATTTATCTACAAGCGTTTCCCAGGGTAAGAGTTCCGTAATGGGGATACTATGATATATGTATTACAAGACGTCTTCAGTGTACAAAAATATATTTTTGCAAGTTGCTCAAGGCTTAAATAGAGACTCTTGTTGTTGAGATTTGTACATATGCCCTTTTTTAAACTAAATAACTAAACAGTGATGATGCTGTTATTTTTTTATCCCATCAGATAACTCATAAAATACATAAGTGCTCGACTATAATATGTAAAAAACGTAGCTCTTTTAGAAACTAGATGAATTTTGCTTCAGAAAAAAATTGTACTGCTAGCAAGGATAATTGTATATCCTAAAATATCTATTGACGCCTTTATGCATAATCCTTAATGAGTAATATGCTTATAAAAGCACCAATATATAGTCGTGCATATGTTGTAAAACAAAATCTTAAATTACCTACCACAAAAACTGAATTAAATATGCGAAAATACACCGGTGAAAAGCTAAAAACAGACTGTGTGCAACATAAATCACTTTAAACTCTTCGGAAATTATAAATGAGGTAACATGTAGTGTATTCATCACGCAAATTGAATTCTTCGGATACTTGTAAAGGAAAAAATAGGATCCATTCGTTACGTCCCAATTTGCACGAGAGCTACAATTTTATGTGCGAATGAGAAAAACGTTTTTGATAATTTCGCCAATTTTCCTTATAGCGGTGAGATAATTGGTTATATGCAATTTGCTGTCCGGAATTGAATAACAGCGCTCTGTGATCAACAGATTAATGAGTATAATAAGGAACGGTTTTTGCTTAATAAAGCACCTTGTTTGAAATGTGGTTATTAAATGCGCTTGCTTGATGATCTGTGTTATATTTAAAATTTTGTTTGGATGTTTCATGAAGAATCAAATACTAATATCATAACTTATTACCCGCTTTAGGTATAATTTAGTGCAGAGATAATTTGCATACAGTTATATAACATTAGAAACACACTTGTCTTGCATGGGAAACTATTTCCGTTAAAATGAATCAACTTTAACATAGGCACGTAAACCTCGAAGGAACAACGCTATCTCGACAAAACTCTCTCACAAATTGTTTTTTCCGGTCCTATTATGTCTCTCCGGAGAGCGTCAATTTTTATCGTAAAAAGAAAATTTCCTAAAAATAACATTTTTGCTACGCACGTGATACAATAGTGGTGGGAAGTTGTTGATTTTTGTGATATAAACGGAGAAAAAGGTACCTACAGTATTTATTTTCCTATTGTATAATAGGAGTAGTAGTATGAGTTATTTTTTGTTTGTGCTTTTAAGTGTTTATTAAATACTTCTAGCTTTTTATATTTATATTACGCTATATTCGTAGTAATTTGTAAACGCTGGTATTTCTCAAGGTCAAAATTAACAATGAAATACAAAATCAATATAATATATTAGTTATATGAATATCAATCAGCTTAGTTTTATGAATATCATTTAAATCAAGTTATGATAAATGTATTTCAAATCGACAAAACTATATTTTCTAATATATGAAGTATTGCGAAATATAATCTGACCAATCAGCTGCCACCAACATACCCTCGGTTAGACCTGAATTGCAGAAGGCGAGACTTGAGTCCGCGACGCGGCAGAAATTTGGGGCCTCCGTGCGTGCTAGTACAACAACCTTTTATATAGCCACTTATACATAATATTCATAAATAAATAATAATTATTTCCAACAAAAATAGCCATCGACGTTCTTGAGGAAGGTACCTCTAAAAAACAAGAAAATAATCACACCAATCGGTAGAAAACCCATTAAGTTATCGAGTAACAACTAGACAAGAAAAGTTCACTCGAATTCAACCTCCTTCATTTTTGATAGCGTCGGTTACAAAGAATAACATTACATACATAAAGCAGGAGGATGTATTGACTCTTGGCTTCTGAGACTAGCTTTGCCTTTTTTCAGGAATATGTGCTATCTCGAAATAATAATAATTTGAAAATGTTCGAGAATTTATACATTGTAATGAATGTTTTCATAATATAACGAATTTATTTGTTTTATTATGAAGATACTGGAGTATCTTAATATATCGTTTCCAAATAAATTGTATTTTACTACGCATATTATACTTAAATTTAAGAAAAATGCTTAGTTACTTTAATGTGTAATTTTACCGATTATTTGAGTGAAGACTTAACAAAGTTACAACTAAATATAGCTCGTTTGGAGTTAAATATTTCTTAAAGACTATTGTTTGTTTATGTATATTAATCAGATAATAATTTATGGACATTAGACGAATAAACGAGTGTATTTAAAAGAATACACGCATTTGTTTTTTCTTTTTCATTAAAAAGAAATATTTCTAAATCTTATTATCTATGCGATATCACGTACTTTGATTATAAATACAAAAACTTGGTAAAAATCTTCATGAAAGGATTCATTAATATTCTATAGAAGCAACAAAAGTAAACAGAGAAATGCGAACCTCGCAATTTGTTTTCTTCATGAATTACAAATGTTCTTGTTTTCTGCCTACTTTTTATTACACACTCAGTCAGTGACCCCTCATAAAATAGTATTATCTATACCGTAAATTTTATTTGCGAAATTGAATACGTATATTATATTTTCATAGGTCTTTTGGTTAACCAATCAAGTAAAGGGCAAGGTGTAGATAATTTGTCAAAAATCATTGATGACATCCATTTTAAATTCAACTTTATAAAATCTTTATAAAATAGTATAGTGTTATGTATAAGTGGCTATTTGAAACACTTAACTGAAGCAGTAGTTAAAGGTGGTTAATTGCATGTCATATTCATTACGGGTATACAAAAAATGTTAACGACGTTTATAAAATTTCAAGACAATATCATATTTAGATTGTAGGTGGATAAGTCGGGACATAGTTATTTCCAGAATGTGAAGCTGTGAACCTAAGATGAAGTTGTAATGTAATACGTGATTTAATTATTGACGTATTCAGTATCTAATTCTTCTAGTTTCGCTTATTCTATAATGCAAAATTCAATACTTTTCACTAAATTATACATATTACGTAAAAGATAAATTATTTGTTGACTTTGAAGAAATTCTCTAGTTGGGTTTGTAAGACGATTTTAATTAATAGGTATTTATTATAGTATGAACTTTGTCAATTCCAGCATGCGGATACAGAAAATTAACAATGAAATAATGTAATTTTAATAAACATCCATTACACCTAATAAGTTATTTTAGCCGTAAAAAGAAAATCTGGTATAAATCATAAAAATGAGTTTTCTTACGGGGTCGCATTAAATTCTTTGTATAAAATTTTATTACTTTCCATACCGGATATTATGATCGTAAAGTCGATTTTAACTTTCCGAATTTCTGATAAGCTATCAAATAATTTAAACAATGTGACATTCGTTGATTGAAAATATATGATGTAATTTAAAGTTAAGTTAAACTCTTAAAAGTTTATTTTTGAGTTAATTTGTATAAATAACTGCTTCAAAGTACACACATACAATTTTTTTGTTGTTACTTTTAATTTAAATAAAGTGTTAGTGTTTATTACAACGCCAAATAAAATTAAAAAATCCATAAAGTCCATTAAATATTGACTTACTCAGCATTAGTTTCCGGCGTTGGCAGGTCCCCTATAGTGGTGAGTGTGAGGGTGGACCAGTATAAGGAACCCAGGTACTTCCTCGTGAGCGTCGCATAATCACCGGGCCGGTGGGGGTATGCCCAATCGCCCTGTGGGAGTTAGGCTATATAGATACAAAATATACACAAAAAATTGTTTTACTATAATACTATTCGAGTATATAGGAGGTTACTATGACCTTATGTCTTAAATAGTTCTAATTCCAGAGTAGGAATGTGATGGCGGTATGCGACCAATATAGCTCTGTATTTTATCCACTCTGTAATTAGTACTGTATAAAAACGTCACGCTAACCCTAAAATTTAATCTAAATTTTTTCATAATATTTGTGGCATTCTTATTATAACTACTTATTGAGGCGTCTCTATTGATACGTATTTCATTTTAATTTATAGCAATCATTGTTTTATAAATTGATCGCCTCCTTGACACAGTGGTTAACGCGAGAGCGTAGAACCGAGGGGTCCTGGGTTCAATTCCCGGTAGGGACGCACAAAAAATTAAATGTCTCGGTCTGGCAGGACACAGAAGGCTGATCACCTACTTGTCCGTAAAGAAAATCGATCAGTGAAACAGATGTACATCATCTGCCCCATACCCCACTAGGGGACACGGGACTTCATACACTACATATTGTTTTATAAATGAGACATTTTTTAAGGAATAGAAAAAAAATATATTACGAGGTGGGATTCGAATCCGCGGTCATTTGCCAGACCGAAGCAACGCCTAGCATCTCGGCCATTCGTGATCCCGCCTCAGCAATCGAATTTGTTGTACTTTTTTGGTTTCATGTATTTTGTTTGGTTTTTATTTGTCGGTGTCTGATTTGCGTATGAAAATTGAAGATACGATTCCTTATTTAAACAGTTATGGTTATATTTCTCAAAAGAAGGCTTAGAGATACAGATATGTTGATATATATATATATATATATATATATATATATATATATATATATATATATATATGAGAGCATATAAGCTAGGATACTTCGTTTTAGATTTCAGAAACCATTCTGGCTTAGGATATCGTCGAAATGATGACTCTATTTTTGAGTGTTGTTTGTGTGATGGATAATTTATAGCATGATCCGAATAGGAAATGCCTCGAAGTCGTGGGTCTTATGGAAGATATATTTCGAACTAACGTTTTACGTGAAAGAGGAGGCATTAAACATCCATCTATCCTTCCAAAGTTTCGCGTTTGTAAAAGAAGTAAGATATCGATGTTAAAAGCTATATAGTTGAAGCTTGAGCGCAGTAACTCGAAATTTAAATAAAAAATTCTCTTGGAAATTATTAATATTAAGAGGAAGGCTATTGGAACGGAAAATCAATGGAAAATTTCGAAGAAACTATGAAAATACATTTCTTTTGAGAACAGACGAAGTTATTCGGATCAACCAACCACGGTTATATAAATACCTACACGGGTATATTATGTACCTACATTTGAAAATGTGAACACTCTTATATTTTTTAAAAACGTCAAACATTGCATTAGGTCAAACTAGTAATTTAAAGTAAGCGTTCACCTATTATGTAATGTAGAAGACATTCAGCGATTTTACACATAAGTTTCACGAAACAAAAATTAAAAAAAATACCCTCTATAAAGTTTTAAGTATGACAAACAAAACAATAAACTTTCATAATTGTTAAATAAATTGAGCGCATACATTGCTCGCTTCAACTAAATGCATCATAAAAATGAGAACACTGCAATAGTTCCACAACAGTGATAAAGTACATGAATGCTTTACAAGTGCATTACATTTTCAATTTAAAACATAAACATGAAACGGTATCTATTTTGAACCATAACTGATTTTTTTATGTACACTTATGTTATGATTTATGTAATAATACTATTGAATAGATTGTGATAAAAATATTTAGATTCTACATGATACTACAAATAAAAATAAATATAAAATAAATTATAAAATACTAGCTGCGCCCTGCAGTTTTACCCGCGTAAGCCCGCATCCCGTAGGAATATAGGGATAAAAAGTAGTCTTTATGTTATTGCGTAAAAGAGCAACACATACATCCTTACAAACTTTCGCCTTTATAATAATACCTAGTCTTGCCATAAATATTGTAA
>NC_052124.1:1115123-1115279 GCF_012273895.1 Zerene cesonia | reverse complement strand
GAATAGATTGTGATAAAAATATTTAGATTCTACATGATACTACAAATAAAAATAAATATAAAATAAATTATAAAATACTAGCTGCGCCCTGCAGTTTTACCCGCGTAAGCCCGCATCCCGTAGGAATATAGGGATAAAAAGTAGTCTTTATGTTAT
>NC_052124.1:1072313-1114123 GCF_012273895.1 Zerene cesonia | reverse complement strand
AATGACAGATTCGAAATTCAAATGTAATATTTTTTTATAATTAAGTGTAACAGTATTTATGGCCAGACTAAGTAGTAGGATGCAAAAGCGTGTATGCATAGCTATAGACAATTCTTTAACAGACAATTGCTAAAAATAACAAATAATAAGAGAAATTAATTGGTGAGCCACTTTGCAAACAGCATAGTCGGCAATCGCTGTAGGTCATACCTAATACATTGGTGATAAACATTGTTTAAAAACGTCGCTAGAGGAAAAAAACGTAATTATATCGCACATAAAAAGTTTAACGTCTGCTAATTCATTTCTTTAGCTATATTTTCCTCGGGTTTTCTTCCATGTTTCGCCTATTATTTTCTTCAAATTCCATATCTTCAAAAGGAACTCTTTTAGGTGTGTTATCGTAATCTTATATATATTGATATGTATCGATAGATTCAGAAGCCAAAAAAGAAGAAAACATTCTTCTTTGATCTATTTAGGGCAATCGTGTTTCTTACTTATTTAAGGTTGATTTAAAGAAATAACGTAATTTTTCGAGATATTGGGAAATCTCTCACTAGCTTCGCTGTTGTTTCGCTTTGGGCTGTGCGTTGATAGATCAACCAGTCAGATAAATCTAATTTCATTGGATTTTATGTACCTACTGCATATTAAAAGTTGCTTAACAACTTAAACAAAACCACTCAGACAACAAAGTGATGCGAAAATCTAACCAATTTCGAAGATACAAAAGATAATAATTATTATACACAATTAGAAAAGACTACAATAGCAAATCTAAGTAATTTAAAGCTATTAATAAGAGTGAGACGAGTAAAATAGCACCGATGAAACTGGCGAGACGAGACTAGAGACTATTCTAGTACCGGCTATAAAGAAGCTTCTAGATTGCTGACCGGACCCTGTTTATTAATGAAAGAACTTTTTATGACAGTTCAGATTCCGTTGAAGTTTCATTAGAAGTTCGATGCAGGGAATTGTTTGTGCACTTTCTTATACGAAATTGCAATTAAAAATGTTGATCTTGTAAGCTTGGACGAGTTCGGCGACATGGGAAATAGTTAAATAGTAAAAGTGAAAATTGTAAGATATGCGTGGGTAGTAGTCTGGGTTTATAGTATACTTAACAGTGAAACCTTTTTGAATTAAACATGGGTTAAATAAAAAGTTTTTTACATTTATGTAGTCAACGATAATTATATTCTTAATGATAATAAGACATGTTTCCTCAGTAACTCAGTTCGCTTTTATAACAAACTACCCAAAGATATAATAAATTTGTCAGAACACAAATTTTTAAAACTTATAGAGTGTCGCTCATTTCTAAAGCCTACAATAACATAGACGAATTTGTTAATGATATGAATATTTAATGGAAATTGTAATAAATAATTGAGATTTATTATTATTATATTTATTTTATTTATTTTTATGCTATTATATAAGTTTTAAGTAATTTTTTTTTATATTAGTGTATTGACGTCCGTAAGTGTCCCTTTGAGGTTTAAATCGAAATAAATAATTTTGACTTTGACTTTAAAGAAGTAAATAAGATAAAATCATAACACTATACAAGTAAAGTCTTTCTTATATTCATTTAAATTACTTGTGTTGTTGGTGTTCCACAAATGAAATAAATAATATCATGTTATAAATAATTATTTACCAAATTGATTTAAATCTGTCGTGGTTTCAATTGATAATTGTTATCCATTGCGGCAATAGTATCCCTAATACAGTTCTCAGATAGTTATGTTAGATTTTAGATAGTTAATACAGTTCTTAGATAGTTAGATGTTATTATGTTGTTATATCCCTTACCTTTAGACCTAATCTTAACCTGAAAGAAACAACTTTAAAAAAGATTGAAGAAATGAAGAAGACACTCACCTGAAACCCCTCAGCCTCAGAGAGCAAAAAGTAGAAGCATCCAAACCAATGGGCGAGGATCAATAGGATATGTATGAGGTTGATGACGCGCCAGAAGTTTGGATACACCGTGCGCGACTCCACTATGTAGTAGCAGCTCACCGCGCGATATACCTGGAATTTAGAACCTGCATATTCATCATCATCATCATCATCATCATCATCATCATCATCATCATCATCATAATCATCATTATCATCAGCCCATATATGTTACCTTTTGCCCGGGTTACCTGGAATAGATCACTTCTTAGTGATTAAGCCGCCCAACAAATTGTATTCTTTCGTTTCCTTATTTGTACAATATTTCTTGACGAGTAAATAAATAAATATGTTCTTACTGTTGAGACACAGGCCTCCTATGAGTCCTTACATATTATTATTACCTCATTAATATTAAACTCACCTTTGCTCGCTTATGTTCAACCTACGATTGTTTTGCCAAATCATCGTCTATTGATATGTTTAATTTCTTTCATTTTGCGGGCGCAACCACGGTCGGAAAGCTAGTTCATATTATTTCTAAAACATCTGTATTATTTTACTTCATTAGACTAGTCAAATGTAGTCCTGTGCTTATAATATATTACTTTTAAATGATAATTATCATAGATATTACATTATCTGTATCATTTTCTTTAATATCCTATGAGCTGTAATTGCGTAAAAGATTCGCAAACTTCCGTTTTCCTGCCCTAATACATTTCCGAATTTATAGAAGACAAACAGGAAAATTTTATATAATTATATAGATGTCATTTTTATCTAAATATGTAAGTGTACACTAAAATGAAGTGGTATATAAAATATAAAATATGTAATAATAAATAAAGTGCTAAATAGACTCCTCTACCTTTCAACAAATTAAAATAATTTCAATCCTGCTTGTATTATGAGTAAACCATACTTTATTGAAGATAAACAAAGTTGTGATTAGTGTTGCTAAGATTTCTTTCAAACGTTTTACAGCAAAATGAAATTAGATTGGAATAAGTTCGTCGTGATTACATGAACACGGGCTTCTTTTGACAAAATACAACATTTCGCGCGCATTGCTATTATTCTAAAATATTTTATAAAAAGAAGTTACGAATTTTAAAAAAGTGTTGTTTTCATTTTATTAATAAATAAATTTAATTTAATTTACTTCAACACATGGCTACATATTCTTTTCTAACATAATGATAAACTAAAATATTCTTAAATTCGCTTCGCAGTTTTTAATAAAATAGCAAAGACATTGGCCTACCCACTCCCAGACATTAATTTATTTATAAAAACTTAAATATGATTTCAATATGTTCCAACAAGTTAACTGATAAAGACAAAATAAAGGATATATGTAAGGAAATAAGGGATGAAGTGAAAACGGGAAGGGATTTACAAATAGGTTGTGTCACAAGCTTTGACAGGGTAAGATAGGCGCTTCGTACAAAATATATAAAGCGCTTGCGAAGAATTACCTCTGATATATTTGAGGCACTTTCGGAGATTGTGGGAAGGATATATGATATAGTTTAAGATTGAGTGTTATGTTTTATCTATTGTTCATACTTATAATTGCGATGGTCTGTCTGTTTGTCTGTCTATCTGTCTGTAATCTGTTACACACATACCGATATATTATATAAGTATATTTGTGCTTCAGGTTGTTACGCTTTCACAGGTTAACTACAGCAACAAAGCAATGAATATAGTTGAAAACCAATAGATAAAATATATATGTACTTATTTACAAATAAGCTAACTCTTTAGCCTTTTGTTATTTATACATATTTATATACATATTATCATTTTCATTATTTACATATTTTTTAAATATAGACTAGACAAAGGTTTTGAAAGGGAACTAATAGACAATTGACAATTATCTGCATGATGCCTATTCCCAAGATACTAAGTAAAGTGCGAAAAACTGCGATCGAAAGCTTGTATGACGACTTATAACCGTTAAAGATAACAAGTTTTGTAACACAGGACATTTCTATGATTTACTACAAAGATTATTGTAACATTCTTACATTTGCTTTCAATAAATTGGTATATACCAAGTATACGTAATGTTTAGAAATGGCTTATAGAAATCACAAATCAATAACATATATTATTCATTGGCATATTTGTAGAATATTTACAGAAGGGGTAGAGTTTTGCAAAACAACACAATAGAATTACATTATTCATGCGTTGTCTGGTGATTCGTTTCTAAAGAAGGATTTTTAAAATATTTCTTATCACATATATTCATTGCATTTTTATTCATTTATACTAATATATTTAAAAATTACAACCAAATAAAAGTAACTAATTAAAGATCTCTCTTTCCCTAAAAAAAAAATCGTTTCTTACCTTAAGAAACCTAGGGAAGCGTATAATAGGGTTGGTGCCGATCTTCAGTTGCAGGAGGTCCAAGGGAGTTAGAGCCGCTATGTCCAGAAGGAAGGACCGCGATGTGAGGTAATGTTTTGCTAACTTTTTTGAATCATATACCTGTTAATTTATAAAATAAATATTACTTACGATAAAACAAGCTTAGGGTCGGTTTGGCAGCTTCCTGATATGATCTGATTAGCTTATCTGTCAGTCAAAATGACAAAGTATTAATGTCTATCATTTCGTTGAAAATGGATCAATTAATATGCTATCAGCCATCAGCGAGCGATAAATCCAGCCCATAATTTACATCAGTTAATGTGGCAATATAAACAAAATAAACTCTTCAATCTACGTATTAAATGGTTAAAAATCTTAGAGCCAAGGGATCAAGCTGTCCATGATTGATCCCAGAGAGATTAACAACAAACATGGGACTTCAATTAGTAACTTGTTCAGCCCGTGAATTCGTTCAATTGGAGGTTGATAAGAGTCACTTATGCTTGCGAAATTTTGCACCGTTTGTCATTGATGATAACTCGTAGCCTGATGTTATTTATAACCCATAATATTTTTTTTGAAAAATCAGCGCTCGCATATATTTTTAAGCCAGGTGTTACTGAGTTTAATGCTTATAATAAAATAAACCAACTCAAAAGCTTTAAATCATTATACGTGCCTAATTAATTATGATATTAATAATAGGAAATTTATTTGAAATGAAACAAACTTGACTCGATTTCAGTTGTTTGCAAGATAAGAAAATAACGCGGGTAAAAACTGATATAATAATAGTAGTAAAAATAAACGAGGTTCAAATTTTTATCGTCATAATGCAAGTGAGAACGAAACTACTGGAAAATGCTCAAACCTAACTAACTGCATGTTTTATTCTCAACGCTTTTACGATTCACACCTGATGCATCCCCTCCGCTGAATGCGAGATATTTGGTTTTAAATTAAGTGCTTTATTTCGAGATAAAACTTTATAAAGGATGTAACAAGACTTGATTCACTTTATACTATGTTCAGCCTGCGGGTATACTCACGTTAAAAGTTGATTGTAGTTTTTTTGTGAAAATTGTGATAAACATTTTAACACTTAAAAGTTAAATAAAATTTTTCCAATCAGTATAAGAAAGTTAATATAAATTTCAACCTGTTTAAATTGATTAAAAATATTCGTTATTCAAACTATTAAATGAATAAATAAATCTAGTCCGTCGTATAAATATTCATGTACTTAAGAGTTACAGCCCTTTTAAATGTTTTATTCATTCGCACCTATACACATATTTTTGTAGATACGTCTATGGTTCATGAATGTCGTGTAACAAAGTACGATCGAGTAGGCGAGACTACTGCGATACCCTGAACACTACTAAGTTCGGTAGAAATCTCGCGGAGATATACAACCAACCATCCAATAGTTGTAACATCATACCGTTATCTCTTACAAACGAATTATTACATGTTTCATTCGACATATATCAAACTCCACAAAAGAGCTAAATATGTTAATATAATTTACAAGTTATTAGATTGTTATTCATAGCGGTTCGCAGTTAATTAATCGTACACTGTGGGAGTAAATGAGGCAATTAAGATCTGTACTCCCGCGCGTAGTCCTTTGTGTGCTTTGTAAAATATTTTGAAATTGTATAAATTAGATTTCATTTGTTCAACAACACCTTTATGTTTTACAGGTAAAATTATCATAATATGTTGCTAAAGATTTTTAAAATGTACGCGGTAGCCCCTAAATAGTGTCCCGAGCTACTAACAAAGTGGCGTATGTAGCTCCTCCTCCTCTTTCTCGCCTCACCTCTCGCACGATTGACCTGTCTAAATGTCTATCAAGTATTACTCCAACGAAGGGGTCGCAAACTTTTGTCATTCAAAACTATTCGGTTTTAAATGTACATAAGAAAAATGTGTGAAGTAGGTTTTTGATTGACTTTCATGGGTTAGTCTTATAGCATACACCAATTAGTTCCCTCCCTTTTACATTTATTAAATGCTGTACTAAGAATTTGACTCACCATTAAGCCCTGTTCCAAATATCCAGTTCGGAGCTGTACAACCAGATCCAACGCGAACACGATATCTCCGAGCCCGTCACACGTCAACCAGAAGTAGTGACACATCACCTGGAAACAATTGCCTCAACAGTTCTGTTATATCAATTAAATAATTTGTGAAACACGTGTTCAGGGTTGTAATAGATGTGACTCGTGTTTTTTGGAAGTCAAAGATAGGATTGTTGAGACGGAAAAGAAAATTGGCCCGGTTTAGTATATAGAAAAATAAGTCCGATCTTGCTTATCTATGGCATCTTAAATAGCTTGATCTTACATCACTTATCGATTTCTACTATTTAATTTCTACCATTCTACTATTTAAGTCCAATACACGGAGTAATTGGAGTTAAGTAGTAAAGTAATCAGGTACGTGATGGTGACAGTTATATAACATAAGTGACTGTATAAATTGATGTATTTATGTGAAGTGACTTGACTTGATTTTTAGGCAAATTGGAAAACATGTGTATAATGAAGATCTCGCCAAATTTATTCTATATGTTCACATATTGAACACAAAAACAACCTTCTCGTTCCAAGAAAGAATTGGCGTTAGAAAATCAATACTTCCACTTAACAAAATTACTGGTCGAGTAAACGGCAACAACGCTAGATTGTCTCTAGAGCACAATAATCGACCCCTAAGGGTTGGATAGTTCAAGACCTGCGGACTGAGCGGGAATAAATCGAGCTGCGGATTTAACTCGAGTCACTTTTAGATCACTAGCCATGTGGAACGACAAAACAAAAACTAGAAGATCCGCGCATATCCCCAATACGTCAGCTTTAATTTTTCTTCATTTCACCACAGCGTGGAATCATAGTGGCGTGGTTTTACATAGTTCCTAAGAAACTGTACATATATAATTCTAAAGCCCAAAAAAAGTGTATAACCTTTTATTCGTCCTTTCTCAATCGATGTAGCTACATTCACACATATCAATATTTTCTCAAACGGAACCAGTAGTTCCTACGATTAGCACATTCAACCAAACAAACAAGAATATCTAGCTACTTTTTAACTTTATAATACACCAATATATTTTTATATCGCACTCATATTGTACTATATTTTACGCTAATTTATTCAAGTTTCAGTTCTCTTTGGATTCCAATACTGCTTTGATCAATCTGATTGTCACAGTTAATATATCTATTGATTTCATTTATGTGACACTAATCGGCTTATGTAAGTAGTTCGCCAACGTATGTCGGCTACTTATTTGATAGTACTAACTTGAATAGCTATCTATGTTCGTCTGATGCTAGACGTATGTAATAAATTAACATTATTTTAGTATAATAAACGTAATTTCATAAATTATATATCCTAGGGCTTAAAATATGTCTAATTAGCATTAAAATACACATAAAAAACACATCAAATAACAATTCCAATATATCTTGGATCAACATATAATCGCTAGAATAATCCTCAAAAATATCTTTTTTTCGGAAATTAATACAATGATTTACTATTATCGAACTATTACGATTCCTTGCAATAATTTAATTATGTATTTATTTCTTATATTCTATCCTCCAATTTTGCCTCTCTATCGATTTACTGACATTATTCGTTGATGTCAATTATAATTATGTAAGAAGTATGGCCTAGTATAAATTAAAAATATTTAACTCAAATGATGTGCGAAGTGTTCAAAACAACTTTTATATATAAACTGTTACAAAGTTAAATTTGATAAACAATTCGAAGAGAAAAATAACATCCAGTTGCAGTATTATTTATTTTAGCAGCATTGCATCTGCCCATCAAACGAAGGAGAGTATTTTTAAGATCCAGCTTTTGGTACTTACAAACAAAAGTATCGTTAAATGCAGGCTTCTTCCCGCTTCGGTTATTTTAAGTTGTAATGGAATAGGGAGTTTGTATTTTTAATGATTCTGTCTTTGAAGACATGAATTGAACATTGGAAACTGAGAATAATTTATTTAAAAAAAGTTGTCAACAAAAAATTTCTCTGACGTTTCTGGGCACAGAAACACAAAAAACATATCAATTTGAAAGCCCACGGAGTTATAGAAAAATAAGACTTAAAAAACAAATGAATTTAGCGCCTACTCTGTTTTTGGAAACGGCGGTTAGTAAAATGGTTGAACATAATATGAAAGACTTTTTAGGATGAAACTGTGTATAACATATAATATAAACAAATAAATAATATTCGAATGGTCTGAGAACTAAGCTATTAATATTTATTTTATGCCTTTTCAACCAAATTTGCTAATTGAGTCTTCCAGTGCGGGCCAATACGAAAACCTTTTATACATTTTAAATATATTTAATTTTGTTATTCAGGTAGGCATCTTGTATGATTTATCTGAATTATATAAATACTAGCTGCGCCCCGCGGTTTCACCCGCGTAGGTCCGTATCCCCTGGGAAAATCGGGATAAAAAGTTGCCTATATGTTATTCCAGTTGTCCAGCTGTCTACGTACCAAATTTCATTGCAATCGGTTCAGTAGTTTTTGCGTGAAAGAGTAACAAACATCCATACATCCATACTTACAAACTTTCGCATTTATAATATTAATAGGATAATTTCTTAACACACTTAACACACACAAAAATCCCGTCTCTTCACAAGAATTGTGAACCATAAAGCACTATGAATGTGCCCAGGAATGTTATTCCATTTGAACAATGGCTCAATAAAAAGCTTTCTTTACAAGGTCCTGGGAAAGGCCACCTGGTCCTACATAAACAAACATTTTCATTGCCTCCTCTTAATTTAATTAAGAAAGTGTCACGTACGTATATTTTTACGTCGCTATCGAAGAAATTGTGGGGCGACATTTCTAACCTTTAATTGATATTTAATATTAATTTAAAAGACAAATATGCGTCTTGTTGGAAATGTGGTTAAGGAGTTTGTGTTAGATCGTAAAAAGTATTTTTTCCGTAAATCCGATCAAACGATTGATCAAAACTTGAGAAATCAAGTTGAGTAAAAAATAATATGTAAATTTGTAAAATATCTTCTAGGCTATCTATCTATCTTCTAAAACTATGCAAAATCTCTTGTACCTGTAACTCTGGAAAACTCTGTCTGACGATAAGTGTCCATAGATTATACAACACGCAGAGTGTGATCAGCCAGAGCCAGTAGAAGTAGAAATTTTCATCTGGATTGACCACAGTTCTTGGCGCTCGAACTTTCCTCCGCCTCTGTCTTGTCGTTGATCTGTGCTCTCCAGTCGCTCCTTCTGAACCTGTGTCTTCTACCTAATACGGAATTTATATATTTAAAAGAAAACATTGATTTTAACTTATATAATACTCTTTCTTATACAAATTCGATATAAATTTAAAATAAATAAGAGGCACATAATTATTTTTTCACTTTTGATACTATGATTTATATTATTATTACGCGTTAATATCTATAAAAAAGAGTTAAGGCAACCTAAGATAGTGAAAAAATAGCAACATTAAGAACTAGACTACATTTCATATAATCTCGAACCACAAAAACATGCCGTTTTTTAAGCATGTTTGTTAAACAAAAAACGGAGCCTAGGCGTGCCCAATATAAGGCTTTTAGTTAATTATTTATAAATTGGAAACACTTACGCCTATATGCTTTAAAATTCACATATTTAATAGATATTTTATGATTTCTACTGTTTCTCTTTTTAATGATGACCGAACCTAGTATAATTTAAAGACAAAATTAAATTTCTATATCTCACTGTTTCCTGCGTTTCTGGTATCTGCCGCGTGGAGAACCTCTTCAAGAAGGAGTCCTCCCTCTTCAACGGTGGTTTCTTCTGTATTGCTGAACTCAACTGCACCGTTGTACGCAGTTTCATCCATCTCTGATTCGACTTTGTTCTGTTGCGATACAAACACATTAGGCGTAAGATGTCTACCTCGAAAGGAAAGCAGAATTGGAAGGAAAATGTTCCAGAAGAAGTGAATTTTGTAAAGATACAGATTTAACGTAAAACCAATTTACAATCACAGTAATTGACAGATTAGTTAAAATCGTGCACACAAATTCTAAATCATCATGCTGCATGGCATACAAGAGAAAATAAAAAACAATTCCAATTAGACAAAAATCGATTTGTTATCAAAACGTTTCTAAACTAAATTTCTAAATCTAAACTCAGGAATGAACTATATTAAATCTATTGTCATTCAGATGCAAACAAGAATAACAATGAAAAAGATTCGATTATCAAGATATAGAAAACCAAAGTTCACCAAGTTAAAACTAGGCACAATAATCACATGAAAACACACATAATCCATCGATTAACCATTGAAGACCTAGACATAGACGAAGGATAGCATTAGTTGGAAATAAACAACGACCATATAAAAAAGTTAAAGAATTGTTGCGTGTCTTCTATACAATCGAACCTCTTTATTTTCCTGAGTGCCTGGTAGTATGCCATGACAGCTTGGACGTGTCTCCATTTATGGCCCCGTTTGTCTGTATCAGACGCGGGCCTCTCAGAGTCCAGCACGGACCTCCGAGAACTTGACGAGCTCGATGCAATGATCGGTCGCCTATAAAGGGATGCTAATGTTATATGTGACAGTGTGTGAATCGAAATCCTATGAGTTTCGCCGCGGTTTGCGCTTACTTACTGATAACATAAAATACGAAATTGACAATACCAGACACAATTGTACGTTAAAAAAAAATATGTGTGTGCAATTCACACGATAGAAGTGAAACTTCAGTAAATCGACAAAAGAATGAGATGAATATATATTATAAAATATAAAATAGTATGTACATTTCTATCTCATTCTTTGCCGGCTTCATTCTACACATTTTTGTATTTGTGTCTCTTACCTGTCGTTTTTTCCGTTGCATCAGGTTTAAAATCACAACGATTCTAAAGAAGTTTCACTTCAAAAGTCTTAAACTATAAATCGATAACATAAAATGATTTTATAATATACCCTTATTCAATGGTGATTATAGTATAAAAATTATTTATACAAAAGTCGGTAGAACTTAAATTTTTTGAACATTTTTAACATCTATTTGTACACAAAAACAATCGCAATAATAGGAAAATATCGTATCAAGTGAAGCTTTTATGTAGTGGAAAGAAGTAAACAGCACCGGCCTTATCGATTTCAAACGAAACATAACGGTACGTGACTAAAATACCAACGTAACGAAACTCACAGCTTTCGTTGTGTGGACTTCACATAAGTAAAATAAACATGCAATCGTTCTATTCAAGACTCCCTCTATCTTGCGTGATGTCTAGGCTTCCAGCGTTGCACTTAGTGACACTAATTCGTAGTTGTTCTGCTGCTTGTGAGACCAGATTAGCGCGTTTTTCTATTGGTATGGAAACTGAATCAGTGATAATGTAATTGTATATGACGAATGATACAATTTGATCTGATAAATGCTGACCGCGAATAACGAAATTTAAATATCGTAATAGATTAAAGATATACCTAATTATTTTCCAAAAAATACACCTTTTCCTTATAATTAAATTGATCTTCTTTAAAATAAGTCGATTTCAAAATTGAAAAGTATAGCACAGATAACATAAAATTTATTTAGGTAATATTTGCTTCATCAACTCGAGTTTCAGCGAAATTAAACTTTGTTCAAAATAACTTCTAATACCTTCTTAAGATTATCGTTGATTATCTTTAAAGTGTGTTTTTCTTAAATATAATAAACTGAATTCAGTGACCATAACCAAAAGAGCCTCAGTGCGTGGCTAATTAAGCGTCGAAAGCGTTTTTATTTACATTATTAAACTTACATATCATCATTGCGCGTATTTGTTGTGAATGGCGAAAACTTGTTCAACAACCTAAAATTATATTTTTCCTTTATTTCCAATTATATTTTTTACATTAACAATTGCATATGACGCGTAAAGCGGTAATCTCACATAAACACATTATTTATTTGCTTTTTATTTTAAAAGCAATAATATTGTGTAATAATTTATTGTAACATGGCTTAAAGGTCTCGTAACCAAGCCATTAAATCTTAAAAAAAGATATTGTAAAAAGTTTAAAATATAGTACAAAAATTGAGTTTATAAGGATTTAAAAAAAATACTCGTTCCGAAAAGAAGAATAAAGTCATCTATTTAAAACTATTACTTTAGTGACAATTAAAGAGCTCTCATAGGCTTTTAGTAGTCTCGTGGCTTATAATTATACATATTATAATTTACTTCCTATTATGATCATTACATTATTTTTATTATCTATGTAATTTATGTCATGTATTGGCTAATATCTTGTTTCATTTAGGTAACATTGACCGAAATGAAATAGTAACATATATATGCTAAGGGTGTACTTTGTATTTTATTTGAGAAAATAAACGTGTTTCTCTGTTTATATAAGTGTCTTGAACGAATCTCATTGGGGAATATTGTGAGAGTTTGATATATTAACAAGTTATTTTTTAAAGCATATTATTATAATATTTTACGTACCCTTCAATCATAACTCGATTAAACACTATAAGTTGTATCACAATGGTAAAGTATTATTATTTTACAATCTTTAATCAAAATAAAAATGAACTAAGGAATAGATGGCGCGCGAAATTTGAAAATCGAATATACTTTCTTTTTTATTGTCGTTGCGTCATAGGCATCTTCGATGTTTTAAATATTATTATTATTAGCCAGTATTACCCAAGCTAAATTAGTTTTTATTCAAAAGAAATATGAATGCATATATTAACTGTTCACATTTAAGAGTTAATTTTAATCATGGAATGTACATAATAATAATATATTTAAAAAATCGTATTCACAATTTTTTTACCGAAATTAATTGGATATGTTATTTCCAACATTGTTTCATGTGTGTCGCTAATTTTTAAATTGTTTATGTTCTTCCATAAACTTTGGAATAAAATAATGCGGTACGTATTCACTATTTTATGGATTTGTTGAACACAATATTGTCTGAATTTAATACAATAAGTGCTGGCGATATTTCATATCTTTGTTTTAGTAATACGGAATCCATAAAATTATTCATCACATTCAAAAGTATCTACTCTGTGGATGTCTATCCTTTTAATACCTGGACACTATTAGCTTGTGTTTTATTTTATTAGATGTTTATAGGTTATCAATATTATATTAACACTATATTAGAGGTTCGAAAAATAAAGTTTTCTGTAGTATAAAAGTTTTTGACAGATAATAGACGGATGGATTAACCTTTATAGCGGCCATGTTCATAAGTTGTTGAAATCGGGACTGTATATCATTCCTAAATGTAAAATGCGAAACTGTATACGAAATGCAAGAAAATGTTATGACATTTTCGTCATGAAGAATATGGTTTTCACATTACAAAAGTTTTCAGTTTACTAATAACATCTTTTCATCGTCACGTACGGAGAGCCACTAGGGGCTATTATAGAAATTGAAATAGTATTCAGTACATATCGTTTATTTATACTTAGTATTTTAAGAGACATTGGTATTGTATTTTATTGTATGTGATACTACGTAGTTATATACTTCGATCGAACTGAAAAACTTCTTCGTTTTTGGAACGTAGGTTGATAAAAATTCGTTAAAAAGAGTATGCTAGTCGTAAGGTTACCAAAAATTGTATTTACATTCAGTCAGCTATTATTTACTGTGTATAAGGATTACTATGAATCGAGGACACTTCCAGAGGGTTTCAGTCGGTAGGAATCCCACATAACCCACGGCTCCTTTCCCCGGGACTGAGGATATCTATGCAAGATATCCCACATAAAAAAAAAATTAAAGAAGCAAAATCTCAAGCAATCTGGAACGTGCAATAACCGCTAGAGTCCATACGGTGTCAAGATCTCTTGGATTAGTGTCAGCCAGTCAGTAAGATGGGTCACGGTTGTGACATTATCGATTATGTATTATAGCTCGGTCGTCAATGTCAACTCGAGAATAGATAAACGTTGAAATTAAGTTTCTAGGTGCTATACATGGTGTCCCGTCGGTACACCATAGCATTGAGTATCGGCGGGACACCCTGTGTAATAGAAAAGTGATTAAAAGTGATTAGTAAAAGTGTTTACTTTATTTTATATGTATATAGATAGCACACTAGAGCCGTCCTAATTGATACAACAATACACGTTCATATGTAATATGATATGTGTATATATGATAATACAACACTTTTATTTCATTTCATTATTACAGGTATAAAAATTGAAAATACGTTATTAAATTCTAACGCACGAAGAGGCAGATTCCATTGTTTGTGGAGTACGCTCATTGAGTCAACGCAATTATTATTGGAATTGATATATCAGATGTGAAGGGATAGAAATACGAATTGGGTTCCATTGATGAAAAAGTATGAATAATGTGAAAGGGCTGATGGAAGATATTACAGTAAATACAATGTTATACTTGTCCATTGATTGTTGAATCTCATGACAGTAGAATTGAAATGATGATTTAGCTATTTAAATATCAACCGTATTTCCTTGTATCTTTCTTGGTGAGTACATCCTACTTTCCTACTAATATTATAAATGCGAAAGTTTGTAAGGATGTGTGTGTGTGTTTGTTGCTTTTTCACGCAAAAACTACTCAAACGATTACAATGAAATTTGGTACGTAGACAGCTGGACAACTGGAATAACATATAGGCAACTTTTTATTCCGATATTCCTACGGGATACGGATATACGCGAGTCAAACCGCGGGGTGCAGCTAGTTATTTATATGTTGTAAGGAACTTGCAAGTAAACATGTCTTCTAAGATATGAATGTTATATATACTTGTATGCAGATGTTCAGATGTGGGTAAAAATCCTTTAAATATATACTAATAGAAATGATGATTATGCTTTAAAATATGTTTAATGAATAAACTGAGAAACGTATGAACTGTATTTGTAAATTATATTAAAATGTTACACTATGCCCTAATGACATGAACAATTTTTTTATATATTTTGCATCCCCGTTACTGACATAATGTATAAGATTGTTTATTTATTATTTTACGATTATAATTACCTAGTTAATAGATACCTGTTTGTACGCTGCGTATTAAAAATACATTTATTTGTTATTTAATCTCTAGTAGTATGCGAGATTGCGAATGATTTGTCGCAAAAGTAGCAAGCATTATTGCTTCGGCATTTGACATATTTTCCATTGGGAGACGTTGTGTATCGACATTTTATCAACCACTATTCTGTACCCAGAGGGGTTACCGGGACGACTTGAAGCAGTACTAATTACAGTGTGAAAAAGAGACAGAGCTATACAGGTTATCTAACACTATTACTTTCAGACTGGAATGAGTACTTTTAGAAATTGAAAGACCGACGGTCTCTCCGTGACCCCGCTCGCTGTAGTGTTCGAAACGTCGGGTTAATAATATAATGAATAAATCGCGTTTAAAATCCGTTAAAAAATTTTAATTTCTAAATGTATAATACTCGCGTAAAATCAAACACAACAAAATACCATGGAATGAGTACTGCTTTAAGACGACACGGTAACCGCCCCTGATATATTTTTAATTATATCAATTAACTATTCGCATAAAACATTGTTTCGACTTTTTTTTTTCGACTTCGTTTCGAATTTCGACTAGACATAGATCGAAATATTAACGAGACTCGCTTAATTACATTGTTTTCATCAATCAACAAATTATTTCCATTTCATTTAATTGTTTTTCGTTGCTACTTTAAAGGCTATGAGTATGTTCGGCCTTAATGAGTTCGTGTCACTGCACATTTTACTCACGATCCGATGGTTCGATGCAAGCTAAGGTCTGGAAAGAATAACTATAGTAGTAATAGCACTTTTGATAGTAAACGGTTGTTTTCATATAATTTACACATTTTTCATTCATACTTAAACTCAAACATTTGTTTATTAATTAGTCTCCTTGTAGAAACACTTTTGAATCGTCACAACACAGTTTACCACAGAAAATTTACCACAGGTTCGGAAAACAGCATTCATTGCCAACGACTTTCTAACAAAACATTTGATGGTTAAATCCAAAAGTCTTGATTATTTTAGTATCTACCGCCGAATTTCAAATATCTACTAATTTGTAAACATTACGACCACCGTCACGATTTTGTATAAAAACAAGCTTATTAGCGTTAAATAAAAAGAAAACAATAGGCATTTTATTGTGTTATAATTGAATCATAATACTTTTAAAAGAACATGGTTAATTTTGATTATTTATGATTTTCATCACTAAAGATTTGAATTCGTTTACGCTAAACAAATGTATATCTTCAAAAATGTTCGCCATCCCCAAAGCGTTCGCTTTTATAACTTTGTTTAAAGCTATATAATTTACAATACAATTATCTCATACATTTTAGGATACAGCTTATAGGAAACAGACCATAACCCACAATTTCGAATGAGTCACTCAGTGTTTCCACACATGGCGAGTATTTAAGACCATATCTCTATGCTGTTCACCTTGGTAGATAATCAGATCAAGCGCAATGCACTATGCCCTACGTCATATAACTATCGGTTTATAAGCCTGTAATATGTTATAAAAATATAGCATTATGTGAACTGTGAACAAATAGATTAGCAATTATTATGCTAAGTTTATATGGGTATAAAAATTGTTATTGAGTACTCCGGGGGATTTTTTACTTATACGTGATTTTTTAAAATATAGGTATCTACCTATTTTCTTAGTTTAATAAGGTTGAATTTCTACCAGATGGTAGAAACTATAACAATGTTACTACTATCATTATTATCATATATTATGTCTACGTTGTAAATATAATATGCTAGCTGTTCGCGTTGGTTTCGTCCGTGGTACAAATATAGCCTAATAGTATAAGAATTTTCTAAATGGTCCAGCAGTTTTTTCGTGTAAACGCTACAAACATACAAATACACAAAAGTTATCTCTTTATAATATTAGTATAGATATGTAGAGGTAACATCGCATATGCTTTGTTTTCGAGAAAACAACACACCCCAATGTAAAGAGTATTTATTCATGGCGTGTTTTCAATACATTGCTATAAACCTAATTTAACTTTCTTAAAGATAAGAACATGTTGATTTGTGAAGTTAAATTATTTAAATGACAGTTTAAATCAGTCTTTGTATATTGAAAAAACGATGAATGAAACGTAAGAACGGTATGAATACTCGATGCTTCTTCCATTTCAAATTTTACATTTACTTACGTGTACAAGAGCATCTTGTAGCTCCATATAATTGATGATTTAAACGTAAATTTAAATAGCCATTCCTGTCTTGTTACTGGCAGATATATTTAATACCTGGATTCATGCCTACTTAACGTGTATCTATTCTTCTTGAGACAGTTTGAGACCCAAGAAAATACATAGGATAGTTTTTATTAGGGAATTTCCACTAATCGGATCAAACCCCGGTCTGTAAACTGTCTATATTTTCCTTTACTGCGCGGTCGAAGCCGCGGGCGGTATGCCAGCTTAATTTAGGAAACATATATTTTTCCTTAGTGAAAGAATGACTAAATTAAATTATAAGAAAAAACTTACTTTATAAATGTAATAACAACAGCATTTTAGAGTAGAAGCCCATTAGTAATTGCGTTTATTTTAGGAACTTCCTAAGTACGTAAGGGGATTTATAATAAAAGTTCGATATTTTTCTTTTACGAGAACTAAGAAGATTGCTAGTCTCCATATATAGTCTTGACCTAAATAAACAAACAATCTATATCTTTAACCATACGACCAGTGATTAAGGGTTCTACAGGAGCTGGAAAGATACACGCACACATTTATGGAATGAACGCTCTCGGCTCTGTCGGTACACAAGGCCACACGCACACATGCATACATATCATCGCTCAGAATTAGGAATACGCGAATTACTAAAAATCCATTGAATGTACGAAAAAAATAAACCTTTATTAAATTATTTTTTTGTAGAATAATTAGACAGAAAATCTGTAGAATTGCCCGTCTTTTAGCATAATTTTTAATTATTAAAAATGTTTGAGGCATGCTTATAGAATTTCCATCCGATATGTTGTCCGATATGTTTTCCGTCATATCATATTAACGTTAATATATAAACACTAGCTGTGCCCCGCGGTTGCACCCGCCTACGTCCGTATCCGAAGGAATATCGGGATAAAAAGTTGCCTACATGTTATTACAGTTGTCCAGCTGTCTACCTACCAAATTTCATTCCAATCAGTTCAGTATTTTTTGCGTGAAAGAGCAACAAACATACACACATCCTTACAAACTTTCGCATTTATAATATTAGTGGGATAGGAAAGGATAGGATACTATATAACTGTGCCTATATCCTAAAGCACATATATCTATATTTGTACTGCAGAGGATCTTATACTTGAGGGCATTATAAAACCCTCTTTTAGCTCATGGAGTCCCCTTAAAGCTAAATATAACTCGGCAAGCTATCGATTATTAAAACTAAGAGATGTTTCAGGAACCGTTTCACATTCCGAAATCCGACAAATATTTTTCAGTAAATTTCATAATGATGCTACATATCTACACTAATATTATAAAGCTGAAGAGTTTAATTGTTTGTTTAAAAGCACTAATCTCAGAAACTGCTGGTCCGATTTGAAAAATTCTGTCAGTGTTAGATAGCACATATTGAGAAAGGCTATAGGCTATATATGTACTACGAGCGAAGCCGGGGCGGACCGCAAGCTAGATATATTTGTACTATATTCCACTCTTCTCTCTCTTCTCAACTGTGTTTCAAAATTAACAAATTATTATCAGAGTAATAAATAGTACTTATTTCTCTCATTAGTATTGATTCTTACAGACAAACAAGTCTTATAAAATGTATTATTTTTATAATAATATTAGGTGTGCCCCGCGTTTCACCCGCGTAAGTTCCATAGGAATATGGGGATAAACAATTGCTTATATGTTATTCCAGCTATACAGGTGTCTACGTACCAAATCTCATTGCAATCGCTTCAGTAGTTATTACGTGAAAGAGCAACAAACACACACATCCTTACAAACTTTCGCATAATTTCCAAATAATATTATATTCAGTTAAAATGAACGGTACAACAATTTTGCTTGAATCTGAGAGGAGTTGTATTTCAAATACTCAGATACTACTTGGATTCGAGGTAGCGGATTGTATACCTAATTTGAATAAAGGCGATCTGTCTCCAAGGGCTCGTATGCGTAGCTTATGTTAGACTTCAATATAAAATTTAAAAAGGAAAATGACGGGTATTTGAACGGAAATTATTGCTACGATCATAAATTGGATGGATGAACAATTTATTTAAATAACTTTTAAATTCTTTAATGAGATCTTACCGTTATATGAAACTTCACCATGTTTACCATCCATCGACTGTCGTGCATGATAGCTAAAATTGCATGTCACTATACAATTCCATGGATGCGATCCGAATGAAACGTTTCATTTGTGCTTGTACTATGTACACTATATAAAATAATTTATAAAAAAGTGTAATGCAAGTGGTGTAATGTTTGCATGATATTTCTTATTTATCACCGAAATCGCTAACGCTTAAGTTCCATACAAGAGTCATATTAGTCCAAAAGTGATATTTCACGATTTCAGGCTTTATATCCATGCTACAAAGTGTATAATTAAAAATTGTTAGCCCGAAACGATGCTTCTTTTTCATCTATTTCTTCAATAGTAAACATACCATTTATAATATGTTTATCCCCATACATTGCGCGACTATTTATTTCGGTAGAATACACTAAATCAGCTCATGTCCATGCAGCATTGGTCTCACCTTTGTCCAGGGCTCTTGCTTTCATTGCTAGCGTTGTTGCTAGAGTCGTCGTCCTCGTCCCTCGAGGTAGCAGCTGAGACGGCGCGAGAGGAATCCGCGTTGACATCACTACCGTCATTATCCTCGCCCTCCGACGTCCTGCTGGTTCCTTCTTCGGCCTGTAACAAAGAAAATTATGGATAAAATGTGTTTAGATATCGTGTTGGTATAGTTGTTTAAATGTAGTGTCACTGATCCTATACACTTGGTAATTTTCTCCATTCTTGGTTGAGAATGACGAACAAGAAAACTTGATCTGTTTTTGGGAATTACTAAATAAAGGCACGTTATTTTATCTTTCATATATAAATTTTTTACTTTACATTGAACTATGGTTTTGATGAAAAAAAAACAATTGAATCGCTTTCAATTAATAATCCGAAACTGGTAGTTTACATTATAGTCAGTTTAATATAATTTTCAATTGCGATGTAGAACATATACATTAATCAACACAAAATCATAATAAAGATAAAATATTCATCTTCAATATCTAATTAAGATTTCTATAAGTGACAATCGAATGAAATTGCTTGTCCACCTGTTCATATTTATTTACTTAGGTCTGGAAAGGATTTAGGCCTGAGTTATTAGATGGAATTTTATATATTCGATAGAGGATTATTAGGATTCCACTGCTAAATAAAATATATGTTATATATAATAATAATTTAAAACATTGAAGTAAGTTTAAATTATTTATATAATTACTATAAATTAAAGGAAAAGTTACAATTAAATAAGATAAGAAAAAGGCATTATAAACAAAGGATGCATACATTCGGTCTCAACTGTGAAACCGAATGTATAAAAATCATATAAGAATATAAGTTTGGAAATTTCACATTTTTTCTTTCTCAAGGGCAATTTATCGTTCGTTCATGGCCGGCCTTCTTTAGTTTTTCTACTGACTAGACTAGAATATGTTCAATTATTTAAAAAGGCCATGTTCTAGACTTTTATTGAAGCCGTCGATCCATATCTGGCGTTATGTTTTAATAAGTAATTGTTTGTGCTGTAGGACATTTTTTTAAGTAGGCTTGAGGTTGATTTAGGTTCATTATTTGCTTTCAAAAAATTAACTAATATCACTTTTTATAGTGCTATCTACAGAAAGTAAAGTTATAAACTAAATTCTATAATTATAATGCAAACCTACAAAATCAGAAATGGACACTTGGAAATTTGATATGACTGGTTAGGCTTGTGGAAAAGACGAACAATCACATAAATATAACGTAAAAAAAATAATAAAAAAAGCCCATAAAAAACAAAAGAATCAACTTAATAAATTATTTTATTACCAAATATCCTTGATAAGTGACAAAGCTTGCATTAAATTATTACGTTTAAAGTCATACAAATTCTAAAGAGACTCCTTTAATTATTTATCTGATTACATACAAAAAAAAAGGTAAAACTAATAAAAGCGTTTAGAAATTTGAGACTTTTTCACGGATTTTAAACGCGATTTATTCATTATATTATTAACCCGACGTTTCGAACACTTTACAGCGAGCGTGGTCACGGGGAGACTGTGATGTTAAAGTCTTTAATTTCTAAATGTATAATACTCGCGTAAAAACAAACACAAGAAAATACTAATAAAAACGTGATTAAAAGACAAGAGATGTTACTTTCACAATAGAAAAAAAACCGGCTGTATATAACTTTTTTATTGCTACATCAACAAATTCTTTGCTTAGACAGATTAAGAAAATATACAAGCAGCCTCGCGCAATAACGTAAATTAAATTTGTCCTACAAGGGTGCTCTTAATTATAATACTAGACTTTAAAGAGTCCAAGCTATACAAACACTTCTGTAGCAACGAGGCATGTATCTTGTTGCTACCCATAACTTGGTTTAAATTGCTTATGCTACATGCTAGGTACATACATACGGAAGCGCATGCTTCAAAAAATATCATACCATTACTAATTTTCATGCAAAAAAATATGAAAGGCATCAAGCAATACCAAGCAACGTTCAAACTGTCTTAACGTAATTATATTTTTCTTCTTCTACACTTTTTACACACACACTATCCCATTACCTTACTTTATTATAAGTAGCATAAATGCTATTTAATGTCGAAATCCAAATATCCCTTTATATCGGGATCTCAACTCCTTTCTTTTGCTTGTATTAACATGAAGCAGATTCGGAAATTTTGTTGTAAAATGAAAACAACTGTATTAACGCAATAACGTTTAAAAAGCAATGAAATGACCATCGATTTGCCTCCCTAACTAGCTTCTACTAGTTTTTGCCGCGGCTTCGCTCGCGTTTGAATCGTAAATCTTATTCGAACAGAACACAAGTGACACACAAACATTTTCATTAAAAATCTGTCCAGACAAACACACTCAAAGAAGAAATACTTTTATATATTGAGGTGAAGAGTAAACTTAGCGTCAAACCTAAAATGCTAGACTAAGATCCCTAAATAAGCCACCTACGTTATTTATCACTAACTAGCTTCAAACTAATTATTTAAAGTCTGCCTTCACTAATAAAACTTGAATTCCTACTTTTTTACAACGCAACGATAGTTTGACTTACCTGAATTCGGATTAGGGGTATCATTTCTTCTTTAAACACATGCATATTTCTACACATAATTTTGATATTTATTATAGTATTGTATAAAATTTAATCCATTGTCCATTTGCTGTCACAGTTTCTGTAAAGAAACGAATTTCTAGTTTTTTCTTTGTTTTTGTAGTAAAAATCAATATTCGAAAATATGAATACTATACTATTAGTATATATGATTTTTAATTATAATATTTTAAAGATTAATACATTGTTATTCGATATGTACTATATAGTGCATTCAAAACTACAAATGATTAAATAATGAATGATTTCGCTAACCTCTATTAATCTGTCTCTAAGAGTTTATAAATATTATTAAGTATAATAATAAATGATTTTTGGTAAATGTATAATATTTATATCTGAATTATTAGTCTAGATATCTCTAAAATTAGGACATTTTCTCATCCTACCTATATATTTATTTATTCCATCGTCAATCGTTCCCTTATTCCTCAAATCTTGAAAGCGGGCAACGTAAATAATTGCAGAATATAATTTTGTGTCATCATCATCATCATCATCAGCCTTTATATGTTCCCACTGCTGGGACATAGGCCTCCTATGAGGGTTAAAACGGTGAAGGAAAACATCGTGAGGAAACCGGCATGTCCAAGAATCAAAAGTTCGACGACATGTGACATCTGCCAACCCGCACTTGGCCAGCGTGGTGGATTATGGCCTGAACCCTCATAGGAGGCCTGTGTCAAAAATTTTGTGTATTACTCAATAATACTCGGGTACCTCCAGAAGGAAAGCACCCGGTCTTTTGGAAGGCTTACGTGGGGACACAGATCCAACACGCAGAGGCCCTTTAGAGAATTTAATGTGTTGTGGGACATCATTACATTGTGTATTATATTATTATATTATTATTCATTTAGTGAATTATACCGCCTTCAAATGGTCAGAACTAAACCTAATTTAAATGGTCACACACATTTTATGCACCAGCTTTCAATTAAAAATAAATAATCAAAATCGGTGCATCCATTGGAGAGCACTGATTTAACAGAGCCAAAAAATACAGTTAAATTGATAACCTCATAAGTCGGTTGAAAAGTGAAATAAAGGTAAATCAGTTAGCGCAAGATCATTGACTTATATACGTAAGATGTTTTAGCTTTAGAACCTAGTTATAATATATTGCGATATTCGATAAAACTTAAATACGTAATTAAAATACGTAATACTTAACTTAATAACGTTTGCTCTTTGAAACGCGATATATCAAGTGTTCATATTGTCATCTTACTCGTATATTGTGTGCTTGAAGATCGTTTAGACAAAAGTTTAGGATTACAACGTTCTTAGAATTTAATTCAACCAATAAAGAACCTTCTTGTAAAATAGGAATTCATGATCGACGAATAAAGTGGAAATTGAAATATTAGAATTTCCAGTACGAGTGTTAAAACGCTTGCAAAATAAATTCAGAACTGGTGCAAAACCTTTTGTATTACAAAAACTTGAAACTCTGCTTGATAGACATGTTTGTGAAAATGTAGGTCACGTCTTATGTCAATACAGGCATAGCCCATCTATATCATTCTGTATTAAGCACATCGCGTTGTACCTACAGAGGATTTGAATATGGGTGGACTTTGGGATTCAAATACATCATCATTTCATTATGATTTTATATTAATAAACACCTAACACTTAATTATGTGGAATTTTATAATGAAGCATAAAATTAAAAAAGCTAGTGGATATATTTTTTAAACATTTGATGTGGAGAGATTAATTTAGTACTCGGAAATTTAATATTAATAATCAGAATGCAGCCTTTCTGGCTTACAACTAGTCTATTCATCATCATCATCATCAGCCCATGTTCCCACTGCTGGGACACAGGCCTCCTATGAGGGTTACAGAGTATATATTAATATGCAGGAAATATAATTTTAAGAATTAAACGTACACGTTTCCAAAAAAACTTAGTAGCTTATAACATATGACACACTTCAGAATTTAATATACCTACTATCTAGTTTTCCAACGCGTTCATACCTTCTGCATATGACATGCATATTGGTCCATTACTAGATTGGCAATACCTAACGCTATACGTAACATTCTGTCAACGTCGCATGACATATCAAGTATCTATTCGAAAAATTGGTCTACAGATAAGGAGTTTCAAATCAAACAAGTGGAACAAGAGAGCTTTATTTCGACAAGATAATTGGAGTACTTGGGTATGAATAAATTGCTATCATCTTTCGTATCTCTAACATTATTGTTTATCTCATATTTCTATACAGATGAATAGAAACATGAGTATTATTATTACGCCTAATATCTATAGCTATTTATGTTAAAGAGGACATCCCAGATGATGTCTTGTGGTAAGCGATCACCATCCCCTATCAACATTTGCAGAGGCACGGCCTCTTTATGCCCGCTTTTAAGGGATCAATAAGGACAGAAATAACAATTACGGGATTAAACGAATGGACTGGGAAAGGTCAGGAACAAAAAACGAGCTTCCAAATCCCCCATTCATCACACAAAACAAAATAGTATTCCTATACTACTATTTCATTACGACCTACCGTAGGAGTTTTGTATAGCCAGGTGCAGAGCTGGCTAAATTCGTACATAAGCATGCTTCCACATTAATAGTGTTTTTAGTATATATCCTCAATAATATCTCACACATCTTTCAATATAGACAAGATCAGTCTTATATTAGTCTAACATACAGAGATTTTCTTTTATATATTGCTTCGCTACTAGAAAATATCGAGGAGACGATTGCCAAAATCGTAAAGCTTCCCATTTTTCCATAAAACAGCCATTATCTTCTGGCCATATTGCCTTTTTATTTAATTCACATCTTAAAGGTGTCTTACTGTATCTAAATTTTCAATTAGAATGTTCTATCTAATCGACATATGAGAAAGAATGCCTGCTGAACATAACGTTATAAACTCCTTGTATTTAATATTCCATAAGTAATATTGTATTGTAAATTGTAATGATCTATGTATTTGATTATGGTTTTTAACAGTTAAAGTGGCCGTGTGTATCGTGCATCGTGCATTTATTTATTATTTGCTTATACTTTATGGAAAAAATTATAACCTATGTATAATTTCATTGTAACATACTTATACAATTGAAGTATTTTCTAAAAAAAAATATAATAGCATTTAGGACACGACACAATAAAACTAACTCGTTGGTTAAGTTATAACTGCGAAAGTTAGACAATATCTTACAGCAAACGTTTAGCGTTTATTGACCTGACGACCCTCTAAAATACTTACGACCGACTTTCATATTATAGGCATCGAACGTATCACATCTGCAAAAAGTATTAGACAGAAATCGGAGTTTTTGCTCCACCAATGTAGCCTTAATGCCGCGTCACTAAAACTGTCAGGTCAATTGCGATAGACGGGATTCACGCTTGGTGTATTGATGGAAAAGGTTCGAATGACGATCTGTATTGATTCAGCGTGTATATGAAGATAGTTCAAAATACATTCCACGTTTTACCACCATCTTTTCCTTTATTTGATTCTCATATGGAACACCGATATCAGCGCACGATGTTTAGCGTGGAAATAAATAATGTTTAGTGTGGTCATTAATTGTAAAAAATATATTTAATCATATTATCTAAAATATAATAATTAACGCATTAACGCATAGCGCAACGCAACATCAGTAACTTTTAGTATGATCTAAAATATGAGAACTAAAGCAGTTATTAAATTTATTTCGAAACAATCAATGGAAATTTTTATGTTTTAAAAATCAACAACATACATTTGTAGTTAAGCACGTTCGGTCTTTATATTTGAAAGTAGGCCAAGCGACATTTAAATCATTCAGAAAGGTTAGTTCGTGTATTTCGAAAATTAGATACATTTAACGTATAATTTAGGTTATAGAATCACATACGTATTATTTGCGTACAAAATTTATTTATACATGTCAGGAAGGAAATAAAGGTAAATGAAAGGGCATTTGGCTAAATAAGAAAAAAAAATTTAAATATAATAAGTAATATGGGAGTCGAGTACGCTTCGGCACGAATTGGGCCAACTCGCACGGGGGAAGTACCAGACTCCCATTGAAAACCGGCGTGAAATAATAGCATGTGTTCTGTACTGTTAGTGGGGAAGCCGGAGGGCCATTTCATTTACCTTACACTTCTCAGTCCATTCCTTCTTTTCAATCATCAATCCTTTTCTTATCCCTTACTCCTTAAAAGCGGACAGCGCATTCGCAGAGGTCTGAGCTATGGCGAATGTTCATGGGCGGTGGTGATCGCTTACCATCAAAGTCGAACCACAAGCTCAGTTGCCCGCTGTGATATAAAAAAAAGGAATGTAATAAAAATATAATCGTGTCATACTGATAAAATACACATAATGTTTTTAATGCTGCATTTTTATATCAGCATTGATAAGATAAGTAGAAAAGATCGAGTCCTTAAGAACTCAGGCACTTCAATACCCTGAACTGTTTTCTTTCAAATCATTGCAAATGGGATATTTTCTGTGTAGTTTAATACCTCTTCATAAGTATCTTACGATGTTCATAATAATAAGGAAAAGCTAGTTTTAAAGGTTTTTTCAAAGAGATAAAAATATTTTCATAGTATTCAATTACAACGTGAAGTTTTACGCTCGAATAATGTATTTTAACTGATTTAGGGCATCTGGAGAATATATAAATAGAAGGTCCTTAAAATCTTGCTATTATGTGCTTTGTAGAATGAATAAAATGAAAAAAATATGAAATGTATTAAACTAAAGCTTTCTTATTCATTATTATTTTAAAAGAAGACGAAGAAATATTACACAAAGAAAATAACGTCTGGAAATTAAGAACAGAATTTTTCATGCATGTATTTTACTTGTGAACGCTATTTATCTTCCACTTAGCACTTAACTGTCGGCAATATACTGTATTAAAGTGTCATATTTGTAAAGAGACGCAACTCCGTTTTATATATTTCAGTATGATTAATAAGTATCAAGTAAATAGTGAAGGTGTATTAAAAAATTGATTAATTTGAGTTTGTAAAATTCTGATTCTGAGTTATTGTTCGCAAACATGGGTATATTATTGCTCTATTGATGTACATCTTAATTGGCATATCTAATGACCAAATAATTTTGAAGTTGGAATAAAAGTACATTCAATAATTTACATTAATTCTGAGATGCTTTTATACATCATAGAATAACATTTACCTTAAAAATTTCGTTTTTAAAAAGCAATAATCTGTCCGAAGCACACGAGCAGATGGTTGCATTTTACAACCCAATAACAAAAAACAGTTTATGCGAGAACAATGTAAATTAACATAATCTTACAGTCAAATTGCTAATGTAAATGAAAAATGTTACATCAAAGCTGTTACATCGAGGAAAAGCCGACTGCGTAAATGTAAATCTCGTTTTTTACTTGTCCTATTTGGTAGGAACTACTTGAGTATTGACTATTTGTGCTTTTCTACAGAATGGCATATATATAGGAGAGTTGTTATGCCGCCCAAGAGAGCCACGGACAAATCTTTACCAGCTTTCGTGGTTTACTAAAGCGGCTCAACGGAACTCAGTGGATTTATAGTCGAAAGGATTCCGAAACAACGCAAGGCTTCCTGCCCGTAGGTCGTGGGTATTTATTCAAGATTTCACCACTAAAAAAGGACAACTATACCAATATACTCTCCTAAAATAACAGTGTCTAGATTTCGATATATGAGCCAGGTTAAAACGCGATCCGTTTCCGTATTCCGTACATATATGGTCTGTCAGTCGGTGAAGACGCAGCTTTCTAATAGTGAAATAATTTTCAAAATCAGTCGGGTATTTTTGTGTCGAAACATTACATGAGCTTACCTTGGAAAACACAAATGAAAAACTTTATAATTAATTATTGCTTAGACATAATAGAAAAGTTCATTAAAAAATATTTATAATAATTTCCTACAATTACTTTAACGTAGTTAGCTGTCTTGTGTACAAAGCACAGACATTAAACTCCACGTAGCTATAAATAGAACGGGCTAGCGTTAGGAAGTCCTTTCCGGAAACATGATCCTTTTAAAGCGTAATTTTTACTTTTGGTGTTTAAACTAAACTTCAATGTTATTTACAGGGCGATATTATATTACGACGATGAAAGTTTTTTTATCAGTGAAAAATTGTAACAATCATTAAAAGTTTTAACATAATATTTTTTTGCTTGTTCTCTATTTTTGGGACACTGTTGTCAATCCCATCAGGACTTCGAAGGGTAAAATTATATAATAAGTTGACAATGTTTTATCGCAAACAAAATTAAATATCACATACATTAACGCTATTTACAGCATATAGTAATTCTCACATAAGATAAAATAAGTTTATTGAAAATGTATCAATTCATAGCTGATTTTAAAATATTCATTGGCTGCTTACCAGCTAAGATGTGTTACTCAAAGTTGATATCAACTGCATCGCAATACGACTTAAAGTAGCCTTGCCATGGTTATCGATTGGCTGAAGGCATAATTTATAGATTTCAGGCTTTCATTAAGGCGTACTTGGGATTGGCACTCGTATATCTTCAAGATCGTAAAACGGAGGAAGTTAATGGCAAGCTTTGATTGAGAAATTAGCTTGTTTTACCGCTCACAAGTTAATATTGATAATTAAATCCTGTAATGGCTTGATAGAAAATAACTTACTTCTCTGATGTCTTCCACGATAGAAGAATTAAGTCTATTTCAGAATGGTTAATGAATTATTAGTAGAGTTTAAAGTATTCAAAATAAATATTTAAATTCAGCAGATGGATCGCCTGATATTAAGCGATCACCACCGCCCATGAACATTTGTACATAATATACAAATTTAAATTAAATTTAACAAAGGCCGCATTCCATCGATACAATATTGTAATCATTGATATATTGATTCGTATTGGTTGTGATGGTTCTTAATCATCTCAATAGATGGCGTGGGGTGCCCCTTAGGCACATAAAACCGAAAGAGTAAAAGAAATTTGATTACTGTGGCAGGATCACGGGTGGCCGAGAGGCTAGGCGTTGCTACGGTTTGGCAAAAAACGCGGGTTCGAATCCCGCCTCGTGATCAATTTTTTTCTATTCTTTCAAAATTTCTCATTTATAAAGCATTTCAAAGCAAAGAAACAAAAAATTAAACATAATATACAATTCGCTCAATTATTTACAAGTGTATATTGCCACTTAATTCAAAGTTATTATAATATCATAAGAAATAAATTTATTGTAAGAGAAAAGTTTGAGGTCAAGACCTAAAAAATTGCGTCCGTTACTTTAAGGCCTTGTATTTCGCAAGTCACTTCAAATTTTAGGAATAGGTGATATTATATGTAGTTTTAAATACTTTTTTATAGATTTAATTATATTTATTTATAATTTCAATGATTATGTTGTTATGATTAAAGATATTGTATTTTTTACAGATTTCAAGAGCATCATTTTATTGTTTTGTTTGTATAAAGATATCGATAGGGATCTATGTTATTTCTATGCAATTACGGTTTAATAAAAGCTCGAAGAAATACAACTTATTGTGTATTTAATAAAGAAGCCAGGACAATAGAAACACTATCAAGCAACGGCATAGTGCATTAAATCTGTCACAGACAGAGCGCTTTGTTTCCAATCTGTTATTATTCTGAAATGGGATTAAAATTCGACTATAGTCGGTAGCGATGGCAAATTTTTCATAATGTTTGATAGGAATCAATTTATTTGCTTTTGTTTATGGGAGACATTAAAATGGCTTTTGACTTCTATGTCTCATCTCCTTATATATAATATTCCCGAGTCACAATGTTAGTTACCGAACTCCTCCGAAACGGCTGGACTGATTCTTATGAAATTTTGTGTGCAAATTGGGTATATCTGAGAATCGGTCAACATATATTTTTCATAACCCTAAATTATAAGACTAAGGCAGAACAGCGTTGGCCGGGTCAGCTAGTATATATAAAATTCTCGTGTCACTATGTTAGTTACTTTACTCCTCCGAAACGGCTGGACCGATTCTCATGAAATTTTTTGTACATATCGGAAAGGTCTCAGAATCGGCAAACATTTATTTTTCATGCTCCTTAATGATAAGATTACGGCAGAACAGCGTTTGCCGGGTTAGCTAGTAATATAGTAAATTAAGACTTTCGGGAAATAATGTACGAAATAAGCAGTTCGATTTTATCGACATTATTTTCTCATAGAGTTAAAGAAATAAACAAACTCTTTGTTAATTTGATAATTCTTTAAAAACATTAAATTCTTCTTTTTTAGACTTTTGATGCATAAATAATAACTAGCTGTGACCCGCGGTTGAAACCGCGTAAGTCCGTATCCCGTAGGAATATCGGTATAAAAAGTGCCTATGTGTTATTTTAGTTGTCCAGCTATCTACGAAGCAAAATAGTATTATAATTCACCAATAGATGTCAGGAAAAAAAACACGAATATGACATTTTCTAAAAAAAATTCCTAGCTAGATCGATTTATCGCCCCCGAAACCCCCTGTATACTAAATTTCATGAAAATATATACAAACAAGAATTGCTCGTTTAAAGGGGCACGTTCTGCAACTCGATGCTTTAAATAATTATTATTTATAACGTAAAATATGCTATTTCAACATTACATTATAAGTAAAATCACAGATAACATAATACCAGTTGTATTATTATTACTGAAGGCATTGAATAATTAACATTAATTGGACAAATTTGGTACAAATGTATAAATCACGATTGCGGTAAAAGCAATTTACACTGTAAGTACACAGCGCAAACGATGCGGTGAATTTGACAATAGTTTCCATAATCTTAGAGTTATCTCAAAGGCAACAGCTAGTATATATATGTGGTACTACCAAATTTATTTCATAAGAGACATAGATATAAAAAAATGGTTGCCTGTAAAGTCGGTTTTACGGGCGAAGATTTTACGTGACAACGTCTTTTTCTCGGTAGAATATTTATTGATATGAATATTATTAAATTGCACAATAGGAACAAGGAATTGAATGAAAATAAGAATTGCACAAATTTTAACTATAGAAAATATATTTTGTTTACTAAAAAGACAGAGACAGAGACACAAGCACGCGCCGATTAAATGCGCCTAATTCTCTAGTGCTGCGCGCGCGGCGGACCGATCATAGTTCGGTGACTCATCGTAACGTTACCGGGCGTTACACTTTTTCATGAGTGACTCCGAGCCGCAACCTAATTTAAGACGTTGTCACGTCAAAACATATGGCTGCTTGAAGGTTTAATACAAGCACCTGGCGTGAGCCACTTTTTGTAAAACTCTTATGCAATTCAGGACGTTTCGCAGCACGCTATTTATGAATAAACAAACTACAGAACAACATTATTAATAATTTGAATGATTAAAATGTGTATCTGAAATATTGGTAATAGTTTTTTTTACTATTTACAAACGGTTCCAAGATTTTAATCGTTTGCCAAGACTTTTGAAATCGTATTTATAATATTTCATTTTAACTAACATGTATAAAGCATGTGCCAGGAAATTTATTTATAACGCAATCAATATAAAAATAATTTTTAAGGACATTTCAATAACTATAGCGATTTTATTTCAGTGGAAACACGAAGTCAGCTGTCTTCTTGTGTTTGTTTATATTTACATTCAATATTTATAATAATATTATGTTTATATACTATAAAACTTAACCGGATTTATGACACATTCATAATCACTTTACACAGAATATCATTGATTTTAAACACCATCCAAGAGTTTTAAACAGAGCTGTAATACAAAGGTCCTTGTTGAAATTCGTTTCCCTAAATTTCATGATTAAATTTGTCACCAAACTCTCGCCGAAGTTGGCTAACTTATCTTTTATAATCTCCAAATTGCTTGCTGTTGACAGGAATGATATAATAATGGCCGGCGATTACCCTCCTCTCTTAACATGATCCTAATTAGCCTATTATTTTGTTTTATTTATATCTCCTATTTGTGGAGATCCCCAATTTGGTGGTAGTTCTTTATTGATCTCATTAATATTTTATTGTTATTTGAGTATATTACTCACTATTAAATTAGTCTTAGTAGTTTTTGACAATCATAAAATCTACAACGATATAATAGACTATGTGTACACATTCCGAAATTAATACCTAAGATTTAACATCAATTTCTACCAACATTATAAATGTGAAAATGACTCTGGCTGTCTGTTCTACATGCCTAACCATTAAACTAATTAGGATAAAATTTGGTACAAAATACTTATGACACGACATAAAACAGTATAGTTTATACCCGGAAATCCAAGTCGTACCGAAACTGTGCGATGAAAACTCGGGACGAGAGCTAGCATCAAATACACAAAAAAGCAGCATCTCAGTTATTAATTTGAATACGCGAAACGCGAAATGTGAGCGTTTACGAGAAATTAAAAATTGCGTAAATAATTCAAACATTCTCGATCATTCAGTGAGCAAACAGAAGTTTCTTCCTCAAGATGAAAATTGTTCCTGTTTTTTTTGCTTTGAAGATGTTATTCTAATTAAAATATATCTCTACGTGGGCTATTATTTGTCTCAAACTTTAATTAAAAACGGTGATTATAGTAATGGTATAAATTTATCAAGTAGTGAAATATTTTCCACGGTGACTTTTGTTTGCCGGCGCTGTCATTATTTTTAAGAGCATTTTGAATAAATTACAAAGTTATAGATATTTTTGTAAATACTAGTTTTGTTTCTTCTTATAAAAACTATATATCAATGTCTACATTTTATAGAATTAATGATAGAAATTAAATAAATAATTTACAGTGTTATTTTAACTTTAACATCACTTATAGGGTTCACAATTTAAAATACAACTCTTTTAAATTCGGATTTTTATCTATTACGGATTTCATACAATACGCTATTCACTTTTTATACACTCCACAAAGCTTCTTAATTCTTCTTCTATCTATGACCCTTCCCGATACCAAGAGAGATTATAACAACAGTATTTATAGTAGCTTATTTCGATCTAAATATATATACATAAATATATAAAATTCTCGTGTCACAATGTTAGTCTCTATACTCCTCCGAAACGACTTGACCGATTCCTCTGAAATTTGGTAAGCATATTGGGTAGGTCTGAGAATCGGCTAACATCTATTTTTCATACCACTAAACAATAAGAGTAAGGCAGAACAGCGTTTGCCGGGTGCAGCTAGTATATACATATAATTCTAACGCTGACACAGTGATCTATCAACGCACAGCTCAAACCACTGAACCGATCACGCTGCAACTTGGCATGCAGATAGATGTTATAACGTAGGCATCTACTAAGAAAGGATTTCGACAATGATGAAAACAGCGGATGAAAGTTTATACCATGAAAATTTATTACGACTGCGGGCGAAGCTGCGGGCAACAGCTAGATACATAATGTATTGAATGACTCCGTGTTCGCAGTCGGAGGTGTCACATCTGACAGCTACTCGCGCGTATTTCGCATACGAGGTTAGAAACGTCCATCATTATTTCCCCTGACATTTGGGATTAGACCCTGCATGATGTAATCTTATTTGCTTTGAGTGTGAGGCTGGAATAAACGTCTTGGAGACGGGTGCAATACTGATACTATGTACTATTTTATTATATTATGCACCAGCTTTTGCCCGCGGCTTCGCACGCGTTAAATTTGGAGCAGTTTAAAAAAACAATTTTATAGTATAACATTGAAGGTAAATTTACATTCGTAATTGTGTTTTATTAAACTGCAATATTAAAAATTTAATTTAGTCGTGTCCTCAAATTTTCTTTGTCGAACTTAGTTTTACAATTATGACAATATATTACGAGTAATAATTTATAAACAAAATTGTGAATAAAAATTGTTTATTAGAACGGATTGCAATTATATTTTCACATTTGTTTCGTATTACAAATTATTTTCCGCCCCGCTTGAATAATGAAGAAAATATGAACAGGATGAAAAAGCTCCATTGAGGTGTTATTACGCCATTAAGCCATAAGAGGTTAATTTGGTTTATGTACAGGGTAGGGATTTTATATCTGCCAATTAGCTGGGTCGTAATAGATATACCGAAATTGATATAGGCGTACTGCATACAAATTTAATGAAATCACTTGTTACAACACGTATTTTTTGAGACAAGTGTAAATTTGTTTCATTTTTCAGTATGACATAAATGTTTGACCCTTACAATCGTTATGTTCTCACTGCTGGGACACAGGCCCCCTATAAAGGTTCAGGCCATAATCCACCACGCTGGCCAAGTGCGGCTTGTCAAATGTGTCGTCGAACTAGCCCGAATAATAAGACTTCAAAAATAAATTTACTTTTTCCCTCGTACTACGGAAATTTGGAATCAGCTTCCGCATGCAGTGTTTCCAAACGTTTACGATGTGGGGATCTTCAAGAAAAGAGCTTACTCCTTTCTTAAAGGCCGGCAACACACACACCATACCCCTGGTATTGTGGGTGTAACTGGGCGACGTGGAGCACTTAACGTCAGGTGACCCATAAATAAATAAATAAACACTAGCCGACAGTCTAGGTCGTTTCATATGTGAAACCAAATTCACTGATCCGCAAGCCGGGCGCAAATATCTTTAATCGTTTTATCTGGGACTTTTGCCCGCGGCTTCGCAGGCGTTACATTCAGAGTAGCTTAATAGTTATTGTACATATAATCCTATCTTGAATCACTCTATCCATTAAAAAACCCCATCAAAATCCGTTGCGTTATTTTAAAGATTTAAGCATACATGGGGACATAGGAACAGAAAAAGTGACTATACTTTGTAGTATATTCAATAATGTTATAATTTTGATCAGTCATTTCCTTCAGCTTTAATTTTTAGAGTATAATATATCTAATAGTCACTATACGCTTTAATAAACAAATTATAAAATCAGATGGTTATACAGTTGTGGATTCTACGTTATCTGCTCATATAAATACATGTAAAAAAGTGCTAATGATGTGTCGTACTGTCAGAACAGTGGATTTTTTTTCTTCAAGATAGTAGATCTACTATAATCTATGACGGAGGGAGTGATTGGAAAAACCCAAACAACCCAACACCGGATCTACAGCTGACTGGCACCATGTGTAATGATACACCTCTGATTACCATTGTTATACTATTATGTTATCTGTTTCTTTTTGAATTGGCCATGAATATTTGTTGCTAACTCGGGGACCATAAGAAGGATCGTTTCCTGTATTACTTATTTCAGAGTAGCTCGTAATCATTAGTCACGAGTATTATGAAATACGACACAATAGACTGAAATCGAATTATCTCATGAATGTATTTTATCGTCACATATCACGCTTTCTTCGCCGCTTAATCCCTCTTGCATTCCATCTAAAGGAGAACATTCTAGAAAACATTTACAGTATATCTAATATTAGACGCTCGTCCCGGTTCCACCCCGTTACCAAGACCCCTGTTTTATCCCAAGGGAGCGTTTAATCGGGATAAAAAGTATCCTATCACCCAAGTCAGTTTATATCCTGTCTATATACCAAATGTCATCAAAATCCGTTCAGTAGATTCAGCGTGATTAACGGACAAATATCCAAATACACAAACTTTCACGTTTATAAAATTAGTGTAAAGTCCTTTTATAGACTTTTGTTAGTATAATTTAGTTATAAATAGTAGTGCGTTACGTGTATTTTAACAGCAATACGATAAAGCAATAAAGGTTCCCTCGTAAAGTAAATAATTCATTGGGTTTCGCAAAATTACCGTACCTTTATGGTCCGAACTTCCTTTTAGCTGATATTGTCGTATACTTGTAATGATTGTCGCACATCCAGTATTGTGACAAATCTATACTATAATAAAAATGGTAGGGGTCAAATTCTCTACATTTAAGATATTTAGAATATATTTTGTGTGGCGTTTTATGGTCGATACTGAAGTATAAAATAAAATATCTCGAGAATCACGCAAAAACTACGCAACAGATTTTGATGAAATTTGGTATGGTTATAGCACGCTCCAGCTTCACCCGCGGTCTTCTCTCTATAAGAACCTTATGTATTTATTTGTTATTATGTATTACTCTTTTACAAAATTGTACAAAAAAAGAAACTTTAAAATAGCATGTGCTAAAAAAACAGACATTACAACTTGTTGGGCGGCCTTTCCACTTAGAAGTGATCTCTTCCAGGCCTTCCTTGCTGTTTAACAAAAAATTGCCGAATTGGTCGACCCGTTCTTGATTTTAAGCTTAGGGACACATTTGGCGGTTCATCTATATTTATATAAATAGATATAAAATTATTACCTACTACTTCGCCCGCGTAATAAAAGGGAATTCCCGTGAGAATAAGGTGTTTCAACGCGGTAAATGTAGCTTATATCACTTTCTATCTTCCTAACGAACTCCAGATAAAATTATATCATAGAATTGCTCTGTAGACAAGTAAATAAAATTAGACTTATTATGAACTAGCTGTACCCCACGGTTTCACCCACGTAAGTCCGTATCCAGTAAAAATATCGGGATAAAAAGTTGCTTATATGTTATCCCAGTTGTCCAGCTGTCTAGGTACCAATTACAATCGGTTCAGTAGTTTTTGCATGAAAGAGCAACAAACGCATACACATCACACAAACTTTAGCATTTATAATATTAGTAGGACTAGTAGGATAGTAGGAAGAATTACGGAAATTGTTAAAGGAATTATTAAGGGTTTTATTAAAAGAGAAATATTAAGGGTTTCATGGTAGATACATAAAATGAAACATTTTATTTTTAACTTCACTCAAATTCACCCTTTGAGTGATGTTCATGAATTTTTCTCGAAAACCTCATTTGGGACCCCTGTATAATGTTAATTAGTTTACAAATTGTAGGATTGAGTACCCGAAATTACTGTTCCATAAAGTGAAAGCAGCTGGAAATAACATCCTGGGACACTTCAATAAAATAATGAGTTCAATGATCACAAAGGTACGCATACTGGCCCTGTTTGGGTTGAATGGCAAATGTATATTGGATTTAAATTATAATAATTTAAAGTCATCTTCAATATTAGAATAAAGTATTTACGTTGATTATCTTATAACAAAAATAGGTTCCTTTTTATCTATAACTAGTAAGTTGTATTGAAAAAGGTTGAAAGGTTCGGCAGCAGGGGGCAAATTTTTCCAGTGATACTTTGACTGACTCAAGTCCTTGTGAACAGATATTGAAAATTAGTAAGAAATGAAATGGGGATTTCATTTACTTCATCATCATCATCATCATCATCATCATCATCATCATCAGCCCATACATGTTCCCACTGCTGGGACACAGGCCTCCTATGAGGGTTCAGGCCATAATCCACCACGCTGGCCAAGTGCGGGTTGGCAGATGTCACATGTCCTCGAACTTTTGAATCTCGGACATGCCGGTTTCCTCACGATGTTTTCCTTCACCGTTTTAAGCAGTGGTGATGTTATCTACATGCGCAGATAAATTGAAAAATCAATTTATTTCCTGCACGCTCGCCCGGTCTCGAACCCCGACCTATCGATCTTAAAGTCCGAGGTTCTCACCACTGAGCCACCACTGCTTATATACCACCAGCCACCACTGCTGATTCATTTACTTAACCACAATATAAGCTAAATTAAGAATACTTCGGTAGAAATGAGAGCATAGTCACGTAGGAGTGGCATATAGCTAGCTAGTGATAACATATGTGGGTGGTCTGGCCTAACCAATCCGTGTCGCGCAGTTGAGGTTTGCTCAATTTGCTATATATATTAATTTCCAATATCAAGATTCTGGTCATGCATACCATCTAGGAGGAAGGTCTACGATTCAACATTTAAGGGGAAGATGTGCTAATGTGTTGATACCCTTTGTAGTTCATGTGTTAATTGTATTGTACTCTTTGTTAACTTTTGTACACGCATTATGCAAATAAAGAATTATTATTATTAACCTATTCCGGAGTCACATAGATTTGCATTATCAATATTAGCCATTCTAAGATATTACCCAGCATGTTGATCAATAAATCTGAGGAGCGTTAGGTGGCAAGAAGAATTGAATTCAGATAATGTTATAGTCGTTTACCAGCTATATTATAAACTGTGTACTATACAACCGTTAACTGTGTAACTGGTAACGAAATTAAAAATTCATTCAGATAGCACTTGAAAAGCTAATTTCAAATATTCTAATGAACGGGTTTATATTATTACGTAATAGGAATAATCCAATTACCTTTTTATCGCCTTAAATATAACACATTTCAGAGAGCATTCGAGGAAATTTCGTTATAGCGTATGGTCGCTTCATTATTCAGAACGGCTCACGTTAATTTAGCGAAATAGCATCTTTAGCACCTTGAATTAATGCCCATATTCGCGTCCAGGATCCCAAAACGTTATTATCCAAATGTCACCTCCAATTTACTCCCAAAGGCATGGTATTATATCGATATTGAAAATAATCGTTATTAGATATGAGCCGGAGATCGTTGTGGTCTCCAAAGGTAAGCTAATGAATAGGACTGTCTGTTCAAATTAAAACTAATTTGTCAATCATTACATACTTTCCCGATTGACACATTATTATAATTATTTTGCCCCTCGTGAATTTATTGTGGGTAACATTGGAACTCCGTAGACTTATTAGACTTACGAAGTTTGGACAAGATTTTCAATATTGTGAAAACATGCTGACGTTCTTATATTGAGTTTTATTTTTTTTATTTATTTGTATTTATTTGTTTATTGGTAATTGGTAGTTTAATAGCATATTAATGATTTATATATAAGAAATATTTATAGAATAAAAAAAAATGAATGGAATCGATTGATGGTCAGGAGTTACCACGGTACGGCAAAAGACGCGAGTTCGAATTCCGCGTGATGATCGAATTTTTAAATAAAATATATGTCATTTATAAAGCTAACGTTACTGACTATTTATTATATTTATTACATGTTACTAATTATTGCATCTATTGCTTTGTAAGTTATTTATGGTCTTATATTGATAAATTTCGTAATAAATTGATTATATTTAATGTTCGATGAAGTAGGAAGACAGACAAATTAAATTTAATCCCCATTTATCTGAGTGTTTTTCCACAGTGAAAGCCTATTGACCAAGCAAGATAAAACAAACACATGAAAATCGTTCCTTAAGACAAAAATATTCAACATTCTAAACTTCTTATCGTGATCATTCAACACGGCACTCAGTAAATGATGGATGATGAAATGTGACGTGTGTTTGATTTATTATAGCAGCCATCAATAAATCTCGAATAGATATAAGGTTTGGAAGGTTTGAAAATAGAATGTTTTTGCAAGATATCACCAAATGCAAAGACGATATGGGTCAAGGTTTATGCTTGAAAGAGCTTCTTCTAGTCGATAATATAATTATAGCATTTCGGAAACAGCATTCGGAATGTTTTGCTAGAAGTGATGGGTGTAGAATCTTTCAGAATAAGCTTTGCATTCATAATTGTCAGTGACAGTAGGTCTTTACTTACTGACATTACTGACAACTTTTCTAATTACTGACAGTAGGTCAGTTAGGTACTTAAAGGTCAAATTGGCAAAATATATGTTCAGCCTTTCTTTCATATTGCTTCTCATAGTTTTCTATAGACGAAGAAGTACAAGAGAAAAGCAAAAAATTCTATAAGATTTTTCATTAATTTACTAATGTGGACGAAATTTTGTATTCATAAAATAACTTATGAATTATATAAGCACATGGTTTTAGTTCTGAAACAACAAAAAGGTGCTACATATCCGAAATTCAAATGAACGAAGCAATACTCTTACCAGCTTTTTTTTGTACACGCAAGTAAAGTAAAATATCGCATCATACATTACATCATTTATATATATTTATATAATGGCTAGCAAAGGCTAAGGCAGAAGTATGGTGTTATAAGCTTATTTCCCATAGCTACTAAGACGGCTTATCGTCATTGGCTTAGAAAACCATCCGGATTTAATGAGAAAGAATAAGAAGGAATAAAAACCAAATTTATAAAACCAACCATGATTTATTGTAATAAGTGTACTTTTTACACGTTGTTTGAAACGTTCCATTGAGCTTGGTGGACAAACAAATCAGTACATTGCGCTAAGCACGCCTGTTTAGAATATATGTGTAGGGTCGGTTGGTTCATAAAACGGTGAACAGGCCTTTGCAAGGAAATTGGTTTTAGTTTACGATTTTCTATCAGACGTCTATAAACTCTAATTGCTAATAAAATACTGTCAGATCAACATATAGCATGTATATGTGCAATACTTCGAATATTTTATTTAAATAGTTGAAAATAAATTACTAGACAATATATTTGCCTTTATTTATTAAAGGTATCTTTGTATTTTTTTTACTTTTTGAACGTGGTACTACATTGAAAAACGCACTCGCCACTGGCAGTGTATTCAGCACTTATGGAACATCGTAAAAATATTATTATTTTTCTTTATAGTCGACGTCTTTATTATAAACAAAATTAATAACCCAAAATCATCTGCCAGCCCGCCCTTGGCCAGCGTAGTGGATATTAGCCTGAACCCTCATAGGAGACCTGTGTCCCAACAGTGGAAATATATACAAGTATGGGTTGATGATGGTAATGACGATACACAAAAATTATATTATTTAACTTTTTTATTGTCTTCGGTTTTACATACCCCTAAATAACATCACTTAAATACTCGGTTATCTCGAAAAAGCAGCTCCTGTCTCATTTATAATTAGCAAAAACATTAGCGTAAGATAACATTGGACACTTAATCATCCAGGGCTACATTGTGAGAGAAGATAAGGTAAGCTGAGCTAAATACATAACCGAACAGTCTCAAATTTCTCAATCAAGCGTTAAATTATAATAATTTTGTAATTACCTAGTCTTGCCATAAATATTGTAATAAAGAAAAAAGAAAATTGTTAACTGCAAATAACATTTATTACTT